>NC_140475.1:17109616-17272116 GCF_051167445.1 Perissodus microlepis
GCACTCAAGTTCAAATGCAGCCCACACGGACGTGGAGCTGCTGGAGGCGCGTGCATTCATACAAACTGTACAGATTAAACAAAGCTTGAGACTGGAAACCACTTCACAGCAAACCTCATCTTAACTGTCAGGTATTGCTAGTGCAGCATTACACATCCAGTGACAACAGATTGTTCTTATGGTGTTGTAAGACTAAGTAAAGCCCTGCTTTGACTTTTTTAAAAGGGAAAGCAAAGCACAAATCGGGATTTTTACCGTGTAACTCATCAGAGAAACCTAACGTATATACTGTACATGTAGTTAGTAATTACACTTATTTTTTTTTTTTAGTTCAGAGTGTAAAGTGCATGTTTGCAAAACCAGAAGGTAGGCGGTTCCAAGAGGGGGTTTGGGCCTTTTAACAAAAAATTACCTTTTTGCTATCATCTATCTTTTGCAGCAGGTTTCCCCAGATGTGGATTAAGCCTGTTCCTGCACTAAAAAAGAAAATTCATTGAAGACCTTCACTGAAATAGGTTTATAGTCTAGGACTAGGTTTATGGTATGAAAGACGCCTTTAACTGGAAGTTACAAAATCTCTGCAAAGCTCTTGTTCTGCAGATGCTGAAGCCTGAACACACTTGTAGACACCAGAGTGATACACGGTGTTAAAAGTGGATTGTTTTCTGTTGTGTGGTGAGTTAGAAAGTGAAGAAGAAGAAGAAAGCCCTGCAATTGTACCGGAAAAGGAAGGAGGAAACTACCCCCCCCCCCCACCCCCCACCCCCACCACGCACACCCACAGTGTATTATCATGAGCTACTCCTCTCATAGAGACCGTGTGGCCACATTTTGTTTGATTCACATCCAGATTTGAGAATTGGCATCCTGTGAATAGAGCTGCTCACAGGATGGCCTACTTGAATTTCATAAATAGATGCAGATGAGGCAGCAAGGACACCGAAAGCACCCGTTTAACATTTTCACCCCATGTTGTGTCTGTTTGCGATGAAGCTTAGGATGGAGAATCGGAGGGAAAATGTCACCCAAAATGCATTTGTGCTGAAGACATGAATAAATTGTTGCCTTTAGTATTTCAGCTGCACATAATGGTTGATTAAAATAAAATAAATAATAATAATAAAAATCCCAAAGTGGTGTATTCAGTTTGTGTGAAAGAAAACCCCACAACTCTCTTCAGTTTCTAAAAATTCGAGACACCGAAAAAGCTTTTAAGAAGCTGAAAGCGTCATAAGTGCAGTTTATGAAGGTAAAATTAGCTTCTAGGGTTTGCTGTTGTTTTGTTTACTTAATTTGAAGACTTCCTCTTAGGCTCTTGTGCAGTAAATGAATAGTAAAAGTTACCACTGGATTAAACAATGCTGTAGTTTAATGGTTAACTTGTAATTAGAATTTTCTCTGGAGGACAAAAGGTGCCAAACTAAAATAATTGAATTATTTGAAAAATTAAATGGGAAACCGAATAAGCTGGAGAGTCAAAGTGAAGGTAAATAAGGAGAAAATTAAAAGAGCAAAAATACTATGTCACATTCTATAATATAAATAATGCCTACACATATATTAATTCAGTAAATAGCAAATCAGAATGTTTATTAATACTTTTATTCATTTATCTTTAACTTTAGCTATTTCCAGTCTTCATATTTTAGTTTTATTTTATGTATTTTACATTAACAAATTTATTGTTTGCAGTACTTGAGGTTTATTAGAAGAGTTAAAGAAATAAAATAGGCTGTAGACAGAAAAGAGCAAAATCACCCTAATTTTGATTGGCTCAGTTACATTTGTTGTCAAATATCTGATAGGCGTAGATCAATGTCGTCATATATCAATCTTCAAAATAACATTTGAAGATTGGCTTGAGAGGCGAGCCTGAGATGGTTTGCAGAAGAGGGATAGTGAGCATACTGGACAAAGGATGTTGAATGTGGAGCTGCCAGGTAGGAGAAAAATAGGATTAATTGATGTAGCGAAGAAGGACATGCAGAAGGTTGGTGTGATAGAAGAAGATGCTTGAGAAAAGGGGAGCTGGAGGAAGATGATCCGGTGCGGTGACCCTCAAAATGAGCAAAAAAAGATGTTCACATTTGGCTTCTTTCTTTGCAAAATAGAGGTTAAACCTGCATTTGTGGATGGCATGATGAACTGTATCCCTGAATAATGATTTCTGGGGTAGTTCCTGAGCCAATGCAGAAACATGGTTGTTTTTAGCAAAGATTACGGTCATCAAATATTGATTTTCAGCCTCGTCTCTTCTACAAATTCTCTGTATCTTTTGAAAATACTCAGTACTGTACATTATGAGATGTTCACACTTGTCACAGTTTTATGTTGAGGAACATTCTGAAATTGTTCCAGACACAGTAGACACACTGATGTGCAGAGTGGTGAACATCTGTCCATCTTTTACTTCTGAGAAACTCTCAAAGATGCTCTTTTTATACCCAGTCTTGTTACTGTCCTGTTGTGTTCCTCCAGGGGTTTCTCTTTGGTACTTTCCCCACCTTTTGTTGTCTCAGTTTAAACCTTTGATATGTTTTGTATGCTTTGTTGTGAATAAGATATGGGTTTATCTACATTGTACACAGCTTTTAAACTTCTTATGAATTTGAGTTATAAATAAATTCTTTTCCCTCCTCTCTTCTCTATGTTCATTCAGAGGCCCAGTGTGCAACCCCTCTCGGCTGCAGCCTGAGCCGTGCCATTGATCTGGAGAAGGACGACTGCCAGAGGGTTGTTTGCAACAGCGAGCTCTGCCCTTATGGCAACTGGATGCATCTACAGTGTTTCTACGAGTGGGAGAGCTCCATCCTTGTCCAGTTCAACTGCATCGGCCGTGCGCGGTCCTGGAATGAGAAGCAATGCCGACAAAACATGTGGACCAAGAAAGGCTACGACCTAGCCTTCAGGTTCTGCTCCTGCCGCTGTGGCCAGGGTCACCTGAAGAAGGACACTGACTGGTACCAGGTGAAACGCATGCAGGATGAGCGTAAGAAGAAATCGTCGGAAAGGAGCTCAGGCAGGACTGGAGCCAGTGGAGGGGCTTCAGGGTCCGGGGATGGGTTTTTTGAGGAGCCCAAGAAAAGCAAACCACTTGGAGGGGCTGTAGGAGGAGCCAAACTAGCTAATAGGGCCTCTAGTCAGGAGATGCCTCGTAGACAATCAGTTGATCGACAGAACTCCACAGAGAGAGGTGGAGCAGCAGGAGGAGGGGGATATGCAATAGGAGGGCCTTTACCTTTGGGGCCTCCTCAGAAATCTCCATGTGACTCCCCGGGACAGTCTCCTCCTACTGGCTTCACCTTCTCCCCCACTGCTGCTCTCGGATCGGGAGGTGGGGGAACAGGTATGCGGGGTTCCCGTCAGCTGGGAGAGTTCTTCAAATCAGCCGTCCACATGGACGCACAGAGGAAACACCTGTTGGTCGGGGGATCTCTTGGTCGGAGCGGAGGCTGCTCCCTGGGAGCCTCTGGCGGTGCAGCTGGTGCTCCTCACTTAGATGCAGGGTCTGTCCTGCCGCTACAGCTATCCTTTACCCTCCCGCTTCATCACCGGCTCACCTCTGGCAGTGTGGGTGATGGTAGCCACCCTCACCCGGTGCAGTTCCTGAGGAGGCTGGACCTCTCGGAACTCCTCACCCACATCCCGCGCCACAAGCTCAACACCTACCACGTCCGCATGGAAGATGATGCCCAGGCAGGCCAGGGAGAGGAGCTGCGCAGGTAGGGCTTTTGGGAAATTAAGTCTTAAAAAAGGCTTAAAAAATGGCACAATAACGAAACTATTTCTTGCAACATTTCTTAAACACTAAACTTGTGACAGAGTGAACACACGGTGAAAGTGATAAATCTGAAATGTTTATTTTGCATGCAAATTTTGAAACTTTAAACATATTTTTTAATGAAAATGCTAAATAAAACTCAGAACTTTTAAACCTACCAGATGTGCCCATGCAATGCACGTGATTCACTGTCAGACAGGCCAGGTCCTATATTCATGTGCTTAGTACAGGTAAAGAATGAGCAGGCTGCACACAGAGCAGGTTGTCACATTCACAGCTGCTTGTGGCACATGTGGTTTTAATATATTGTAACTGCAGCATTTTGCAGTTATAACATCATATAACCACACAGCGGTTAAAGTTGCAATATAATTACAGCATTTTCACAGCACTCATTCATGTATACATTTACATGCAGTACTGTGTAAAAGTCTTAAACCACCTCTTATCCTTAGATAAGACCTAATCCTTTTCAGAGAAAGGCTTTTGTTTGTTTGTTCATTAAGCTTAATACTGAACTATGACTTGTTCAAATTTAAAATAGGCATCTAGCCCAGTGACCCAGTTGTGTCTACACACAATAGACGATTTAGGAAACACAAAATTTTTAAATTATATCTTTGTTACTAGCAGACTGTCATAAAAATGCATGATTTGTTCCAATTTATTTATTTGAATCTATAAAAAAAATTCTAAGATAGCGCAGCTTGATAGGCATAAAGTATTACTTTTGTACAACAAACAGCTATTAGCTGAAAACTTGGCATATCACAGCATGGTGTGAAGTGTGTGCCTAAAAATATTGAGGAAAATGGACAAGTGGAGGTCAAAAAAAGAAGTGACAGGCCTAAAAACGTGGATATCTGAAATGATCTCAAAGGAATGGTGGCTGTCAAGAAGCCATTCTTAGGGAAGGAAAACACAGAGAAGGCTGAGGTACTTCACAAGAGTGATGAATACAAATTTGAATTTGTATGCACTGAAGACATCAGGACGAAGGTGAAACACTGTGTCTACAGCCATCTGGAAAAACCAAGTGGTGGTGAGGATCTTGTTAAAAGCGATGGAAATATAAATGCTGAATAGTTGTATCAGATTTTGATCTACCATCTGGATCCATCATCCTGAAAGTGTCTGATTGGCGACAGCTTGATAGAATTGTACAAACTCTGTTGAAATACATATTTATGTTTGCACATCTTTCACTAAATCACTTTGTGTATTTCCAATCTTCCTAACAAAATATAAAGAAACGAGCGGTGGCCAGAGACTTTTGCACAGTTCATCGTTCATATTCAGAAAAAAAAGCTTCTTAAAATGGATCTATGATATGGTTTTCTTTCCTCATATATGGTTCCTCTATTATAATTCTGTACCTCCTGTAAACAGAGTGGCTTATCACTGTTTTTAGCAGAATTTTGACTGCATGCACTGATTAAAACAAAGAAATGATTGTTGATTTAGGTCACGAGATGCAGTGCCACAATCATTTCTGCTGATATCCTACATAGAAGAACATGCCTGTCTCTGCCTGAACTTTCAGTGCAAGTGATTTGATGATGGTTCTTCTTACCGTGTCGCCACACTGTAGGTTCATCCTGTCAGCTCTCAGTGCGAGCCAGAGAAACGTGGTCAACTGTGCACTGTGCCACCGGGCGCTGCCTGTATTTGAGCAGTTTCCTTTGGTGGATGGGACGCTGTTCCTCAGCCCTTCGCGCCATGATGAGATTGAGTACGATGTGCCGTGCCACCTTCAAGGTCAGACATGGTTTTAACTGCATGGAATGAGGCCTGTGCTTAATTTGTGGAGGTAAATATTCATGCATGTAAGAGTCTGAGATGTATTATTTGAGTTTTCTGAAATTTCTCTCAGCATTGAGTGGTCTGATTTTGAACAGCAATCTGTCAGAACTTCTGCTTTTTCAGTGGTCGTCACGGTTGCTAACCATCAATTAATCAAGTGTATTTACAATGCCTGGCTAGAAGATAGACAGAAGATTAAAATAGCGGAAGTAGAGGACCTCGCAAGATTTGTTTCATCAGCTTATTTTGCCTTTAATGTATAGCGCCAGGAGAGTTGAGAAAGGGGGGAATGACATCAGATTTGGTGAGGATATACAGCCTGTGTACTGTACATGGGGCAGGGAGAATAGGGAAAAATGTATAACAGAGGCTTCTAACCTCACCCATTTTCTATCAGATTTTTATTTAGTGGTGCAAATTGAATGAAACCTTTAAGTTTACACATACCTTATTGTGATTAAGCTTCTGACTTGGGCAGTCGAACTCAAAAGTGAGCAAACAAATGTAATAAAGTCGTAATACATCGCGCAA
The DNA here is from genome assembly GCF_051167445.1 of Perissodus microlepis. NCBI lineage: Eukaryota > Metazoa > Chordata > Actinopteri > Cichliformes > Cichlidae > Perissodus > Perissodus microlepis. The sequence goes on from NC_140475.1 coordinate 17,115,732, forward strand.
TCAGAATATTTAAAGTAAAAAAAGATATTTAAACCTTTAAAGGAAATGAAACTGATCTGTGAATCATCTTGTTGTGTTCTCTGTATTTGGTTGTACTACGTTTTCAAACTGATGAGAATAAGTTCTTCATTTGTTTTTGTGTATTTGCATGTTTTTCTAAGTGGCAGCGAACTGAGATCTCAGGGTCACCGCCTTGTTAAGACTACCGCAGAGTACGACAACAGGACTGCCGCTAATCATGAAAAATGTATATTCTCAGTGGTTATAAATAAATTATTAGTGCATCATGATGCTCAATTATACATTCCTGCTCCTTTAAAGTGTTTTCAAACTGTGTTTTCCTTATATAAAGAGAAATTGATCCATCAGTAAGCCCAATATTCACTGTGTGAATAGACATGAAAGGTTTTCTGCTGGCTTCTGCACAGTCCTACATGAATGTGAATCAGCGTGAAGCTTCTTTGATGTGCTGGCCTCCAAGCTTTGATATGTATGTCCTTGATATGCATCAGTATGAAAGGCTTATTTATTCCATTTTTGCTGCTTTTTGTCAGGCAGAATTTAAATGTTGGTGAAGGAGTAGCTTAATTTGTGTCCAACAGATGTGAAAAAAAAAGAGTTCAGTTAAATTATACTGGCCATGATACTTTTCTATATTTGAGCTAAAAACAGAAGAAGTAAGTAAGAACCCCCCAGAAAACATAATCATAACTCAGGCTTGAACTGTGTGGCAAAAACATGAAGAAGAAGCACTCAGAGAGTTCAAGCCTCCGCTAAGACAGCTCACTCTCTGGGCTGTATTTACCTTTAAGGGAATAGTGCAGTAAAAATGACATAAGGGCAGAGTGACAGGTGTTTACTTTGAGTACGCAAACATTATGTAGGAGTAGGTAATGGATATTGATTTGTAAATGTTAAGCGAATAACTTGAGCTCATTATATAATATTGTATTTCTACAGTATATTTCTAACTTACTGACTTTAAGATGTAACACTTTTTGGGGTCATTTTAAGAGGAAGGAAGTTGTCAAACATAAAAGTCAGGTCAGAGGTCAAATGTGACATGACATTTGGATGAAAACTATAATGTGATATTTAAAATCTATGCCAGTATGATTTTCTAAATGTTTGCCATTACAAGTATAGTCTTGTATAGATACAAGACATTTTATGAAGTCCAAAATAACACAATAATTAGAATCCCCATATATCATCCCCTACAGTATATGTCTTTATATCGTCAGTACAAACAATAAAAGTAAAAAATTGTTTTAAATAGCTTTGTGCAGCATTATTATTCCTTTGGCCTTCAGAACAATCCACTGACCTTGAAGAAGAGGTCAGAGGTCAAATGTAACATTATATTTGAATTCTTTTTATGGTACTTTTTTATATGTTGACAATACACTTCTGATTTTTTGACAAATTTTCACCAATAAATCATTAAGTTAACCCTGAAGACCTCAGTGGATGGAAGTTCAATTTGAATGTATTGTTAACATGACCCCACTCTACACCAGTCCAAGGGTTTTTTTTAGAATTAATTGAAAACTTTTTGAGCTATCATCATATCACAAATGCTGCAAAAAAAAAAAAATAGCCTCCTTGGTGGCGGTAATAAAATGACTCTGTATAATGCAGTGGAGTGGAAAAACACCAGAGCAAGAAAAAGAATAATATTAAGCATTCATGAAGCAACGTAAAGGTCTGTATACAGGGAGTGCAGAATTATTAGGCAAATGAGTATTTTGTCCACATCATCCTCTTCATGCATGTTGTCTTACTCCAAGCTGTATAGACTCGAAAGCCTACTACCAATTAAGCATATTAGGTGATGTGCATCGCTGTAATGAGAAGGGGTGTGGTCTAATGACATCAACACCCTATATCAGGTGTGCATAATTATTAGGCAAATTCCTTTCCTTTGGCAAAATGAGTCAAAAGAAGGACTTGACAGGCTCAGAAAAGTCAAAAATAGTGAGATATCTTGCAGAGGGATGCAGCAGCCTCAAAATTGCAAAGCTTCTGAAGCGTGATCATCGAACAATCAAGCGTTTCATTCAAAATAGTCAACAGGGTCGCAAGAAGCGTGTGGAAAAACCAAGGCGCAAAATAACTGCCCATGAACTGAGAAAAGTCAAGCGTGCAGCTGCCAAGATGCCACTTGCCACCAGTTTGGCCATATTTCAGAGCTGCAACATCACTGGAGTGCCCAAAAGCACAAGGTGTGCAATACTCAGAGACATGGCCAAGGTAAGAAAGGCTGAAAGACGACCACCACTGAACAAGACACACAAGCTGAAACGTCAAGACTGGGCCAAGAAATATCTCAAGACTGATTTTTCTAAGGTTTTATGGACTGATGAAATGAGAGTGAGTCTTGATGGGCCAGATGGATGGGCCCGTGGCTGGATTGGTAAAGGGCAGAGAGTTCCAGTCCGACTCAGACGCCAGCAAGGTGGAGGTGGAGTACTGGTTTGGGCTGGTATCATCAAAGATGAGCTTGTGGGGCCTTTTCGGGTTGAGGATGGAGTCAAGCTCAACTCCCAGTCCTACTGCCAGTTTCTGGAAGACACCTTCTTCAAGCAGTGGTACAGGAAGAAGTCTGCATCCTTCAAGAAAAACATGATTTTCATGCAGGACAATGCTCCATCACACGCGTCCAAGTACTCCACAGCGTGGCTGGCAAGAAAGGGTATAAAAGAAGAAAAACTAATGACATGGCCACCTTGTTCACCTGATCTGAACCCCATTGAGAACCTGTGGTCCATCATCAAATGTGAGATTTACAAGGAGGGAAAACAGTACACCTCTCTGAACAGTGTCTGGGAGGCTGTGGTTGCTGCTGCACGCAATGTTGATGGTGAACAGATCAAAACACTGACAGAATCCATGGATGGCAGGCTTTTGAGTGTCCTTGCAAAGAAAGGTGGCTATATTGGTCGCTGATTTGTCTTTGTTTTGTTTTTGAATGTCAGAAATGTATATTTGTGAATGTGGAGATGTTATATTGGTTTCACTGGTTAAAATAAATAATTGAAATGGGTACATATTTGTTTTTTGTTAAGTTGCCTAATAATTATGCACAGTAATAGTCACCTGCACACACAGATATCCCCCTAAAATAGCTAAAACTAAAAACAAACTACAAACTACTTCCAAAAACATTCAGCTTTGATATTAATGAGTTTTTTGGGTTCATTGAGAACATGGTTGTTGTTCAATAATAAAATTATTCCTCAAAAATACAACTTGCCTAATAATTCTGCACTCCCTGTATACTGCAGGGATGTGACAGTGGACTTTTGAGGAGGGTTTTTGTTTTATTTTATTTTATTTTTTTATGTATGATTAATTATTCCTTTTGGTTCTTTCAACAGGCCGGCTGATGCACCTCTACGCCATCTGTGTGGACTGTCTAGAGGGCGTCCACAAGATTGTCTGCATCAAGTGCAAGTCACGCTGGGATGGGAGCTGGCACCAGCTGGGCACCATGTATACCTACGACATACTGGCTGCTTCACCGTGTTGCCAGGTAGAAACACTGAGGGGCATAGAAGAGCATGCTACTGAAATAAATAGAAAAGAAGAAGAAGAAGAACAGTAATATGACAGACAAAAGAGATAAGAGCAAAAACCAAAGACCTTCCCCGTATTAGTAATTTCTGACAACAAATAGGTACAGTGACATGATGCTTTATCTCTGCTGGGTGTGTAAGCAGGTGTTTGCCAAGGTTATCAATTTATGAGGTGATAACAATTCAGTGTTGTGTTTACAGCTTTCTCCTCTGCCACTTTGAGCCAAAAAGTTAATTAAAAAAGCTCTAAACCAAATCTAGAGATTAAACAGCTGCAGCTCCCACAAAGCTGTGACCATGTTACTTGCAGATGCCAACATTTGCTCATGGACACCAGCATCAGTAATCACTGAAGTTAAATGATTCAATACCAATTTAAAAAGTCAGACAATGTATAACTCATTTTCTGAACTACTGACTCCACGTTGTTAATATAAAGTTTTGTTTGTCTGACTTGAAATTGGATTATTAAATCTTCCTTTCTGGGGTTAAATAATCTCAATAGAAGCTCCGCTTACCTGCTTTTTAGTGGAAATGGATTGTTTTTGGCTTTGCAAATTCAAATTTTATTGAACATACCTCCCAATGATAACCATGTTTTTGCAAAAATAAAAAAACCTTGAAAAACACTGTTCTAAACTATTATGCACAATAGAGTTTCAAAACATTTTATTGGTTGTAAAGAACTGAAAATGGTCATTTGTTGAATTTGCAGCATTAGGAGGTCACATTTACTAAAAACCAAAAGCTATTTCTATCAAAAACAAAAGTCCTTTTTTGATATAACCTTCACAAGTCCTGCATCCATTGAACTTGTGAGTTTTTGGAGAGTTCCTGCTTGAATTTCTTTGCAAGATGTCAGAATAGCCTCCCACAGCTGCTGTTTTGATGTGAACTGCCTCCCACCCTCATAGATCTTTTGCTTGAGGATGGTCCAGAGGTTCTCAATAGGGTTGAGGTCAGGGGAGGATGGGGGCCACAGCATGAATTTCTCTCCTTTTATGCCCAGAGCAGCCAGTGCCACAAAGGTATTTGTTGCAGGATGAGATTGTGCATTGTGCAACTCTACATACCAGTATTTTGCAGAGGTCATTTTCACACCTTTGGGCATCCTAAAGGGGGCTACCAGCTCTCTCCCCATGATTCCTAACCTTAACCCAGGGTTGCACGACACCCATTAGTTTGGAAGACTGTTTGAAAATGAATCTTGATGTATTTCTGCTTGTGGGAGATGGCATTTTAACAGCTGCTCTCTTAATCTGATGAATTTGTCTGGCAGAAACCTTCCTCATTAACCTGTCTGTGCTGTGAATCAGCCACAAAATTCTTCACAGTACAATAATCTCGCTTAAGTTTTTGTGTCGTATTGAATGTATTCATACCTTGTCCAAGGCATTCTACTATTTGACACTTTTCTGCAGCAGAGAAATCCTTTTTTCCCCATGTTGCATGGAACCTGTGGTATGCTTAATAATTTGGAACATCCTTTTTAGCTAGTTTTCCTTTAATTGAGCTTGCCTGGCAACCTAATTATGAAAGCTGTCTGAGATTCATATCAGTGAATCAGTGAAGAGCCCTGAGACACAATACCATCCACAAGTTCAACTGAAAACAACAAACTGGATGGTTGCATAATTTGGAATATGGTGTATAATATTTTTATTGCATTACCTGCATCTACAAAGTATCTACCAAATAGCAAAAAAAACACAGCATTTGTTAGCTAATTGTAGCGCTTAATTTGTTACTTAATTTGTTACCAATTCATAGCAACAGCTATCCCAAGGCTCTAGAAATGTTAAGGCAATTTTAAACCCCAAAAGTTGGACGATCTCCTACAACCAAGAACTTGGCAACATAGGAAACGAAAAACTCCCTTTTTAACAGAAAGAACCCTGCTGCAGAACCAAGATCAGGGAGCTACAGCCATCCGCTGCAAACTATTGGAGCATGAGGCGAAATAAAAAGGTGAAAAACAGGAGCGTAGAGAGACCGTGAATGACAAAATACAAAACACAAACTACAGGAGAGAGTAGACTGACGTTAATGTCATGAAATAGTGGCATGTAAACACATGGGGAAGAGAAATGCTCATTGCATCATGGAAAGTCCCCTAGCAGCCAGTTTGAGCCTGTCCTAACTATAACCTTTATCAAAAAGGTGTTTGTCTCCTGAATCCACTGGAAGCTGGTTCCATGGAAGAAGAGCCTAATAGCTAGATAACCTACGCTAGTCTAAAAATAGTGATTGTATTATAGTAGTAAAAGTGCATCCAGTCTGTTATCCAGTTTCACTGTCACTTTTTGCATCTAAAGACCCATTTAAAGCAGCTTGGACCCTTGAATTAACATGATTTTGTCACACTTAGATCCCAGGGAGTCACGAGTGAACCTCCATGCTGATATCTTGCCTTTTTCCAGCCTCAGTTGAGCCTCTTGTTTGCTGACCTGTGTCCTGTATGTCCTCAGGCCCGTCTCAACTGTAAGCACTGCGGGAAACCGGTGGTGGACGTTCGAGTCGGGATGCAGTATTTCTCCGAGTACAGCAACGTCCAGCAGTGCCCCCACTGCGGCAACCTGGACTATCACTTTGTTAAACCTTTCTCCTCCTACAAAGTTCTTGAGGCTTATTGACAAATGTTGCTCTTGCATGCTAGTTGAGCTGCTTTTTGTTTGTTTGTTTTTTTCTAACACAATCTAGGAAAGATTTTATTTTTTGGGGCCTTAAGGAGGCTTTTAAGTTCTCTCTCTTTTGATTTCACGATTTCAGTTTTTTTTTAATGTATAGGAAATGTATGATTCTAGTTAGAGAAAAGTTCCATGGCAGTATCTCTGCGGTTAGAGATAAGTGTTGATGAAAGTGTTGCACTGACATTTAAGTCAAGCAAACACATTTATCCGTGACGAGTGAATGTATCTGTATGCCAAATTTACTTTTATTTTTTACCAAAAACAATCTTGAATAAAGCTGAGAGAGATAGACACTGGTGCTGGTTTGGTGTGCTCCTCTTTGTTAAAGCAGCTTTTGATAAGAATATGTTCTATCTTGATTAAAAACGTCACTTCCTTTAAGGAGATGTGAAAACAGCTCCCTCATCATGCTCATCATTAGGCAGGTAGAAGTTGTTTAAATGTGGAAAAGGGAAAAAAAAGTAAATAAAATGTACACCTCTTACTCTATCTATGACAGATTCATCAGTTTATAAGTCTGGTATTATCATGTAGTATGTTCCTATCTGAGCTGTGAACATCTTAGAAAACTTGTACACTACATCCTGAGAGACCAACCTGATGTACACTGTGTCAACGACTTCCACATATTTTTTTTCTCCCTTTTAAAAGGATTATGTTCTTCATGACTTTACTGAAGACTTGTAGAATGTCTGACAGGGAGCAGCCATGATGGAGGTCTTTGTTTTATATATATATATATATATATATAATTATTCCAGCGATAACTACAAATGTTAGGTGAAAATTGCAGGCAGTGGTTTCAGTGGACACTTTTCAGTAACATGGGCCTGTGTCATGTTAACACAGACCAGTTATATCCCATATTTTTAACACTACTCTCATCTGACAACAAACACTGTCTGCACGCTGCCATCTCTCAAACATAAAATAACCATTTCTTGGTTAAACAAAAGCAACGTTGACTTACTGCACTACCGTGTGGTACAAACAGGTATTACATGAAAGTACAACTGGACCTCAGTTTGATTTCAGTTCAATATAGATTTTGGACATGAAGTCATTTCTTCACGTCGTGTTGATGGTTTTAGTGAGTTTTTGCGAATTTAAAATGACTTTTAAACTCAGACATTTACAAAAAGTAATTTCAAGTTCCCGTCATAGCTTCACAATAAGAAAACATTGAAGACATGTTGATTTGCTCAAGAAGATCTTACAGGATGAATCTGCATCTGGATTCATTTATATCTGGAATGCTGCAGTGTACACATAACTTTAAGTCAAAACCTGCACGTTTCAGCCTCTCAAAAATGCCCTTGATCCATTTATTCATAATTATAAAACAACAGCCTTCCCCCTCACGTGGAGGCCAACAAATAAGATGTATAATTGTTTTTTACTGTGTTGCATTTCTGCATTTCTCACTGCTTTTATCTGTCTAGGTTTGTTTCGCCCTCTGTTCATATTGCTTAATTTTGCTTTTATTGCAAGTGTTTCTTGCTGTATTAGGTCTTTCATTTTTATTGTTTAATTCATACACATTTTTTCCTATTTTAAGTCTTGTGTTTACCTTGTTGTTACCTTGTGTTTAAAGCTATGTTTTATCTGTTTTGAATCGTTTTGTGTCTCTTTTTGATTTCTTTTTTGTCACTTTTGTGTTTATTTTACATGTGCTTCTAGTCATTTTGCCTTTTGGTGGCTGCCTACATGAAATATTTTGTGTATCTGGACATTTTGTGCATTTGTATCTCATTATGTTTCACTGTTATTTTGTTGTTTGCAGTTTTCTGTACAGTCATTTTGTGGCTCTGTTAAGCAATTTTGCGTTTGTGTTTGTGTCTACTTGGCCAAAGGTTACATGACCGCCTGGTCTTGTATCCTGTGGGACCTCCATGCCCTGGGTTATAAACTTTTAAACTACAAAGTCTGATTGACAAAACAAGTTTGGCACTAGGCACAGACTCCAACTTGCTTTTGTGAAAAAGTTTTATTTCTGTCACATCAGTGCTGTGTGGACCCTTGTGTTGTGTCCGTGCTGCCAACAGGAGACGTTTCACTCTGAGCGGCATCTGAAGTGGAGTTGGCAGGCTGTGCTTCTGCAGCCTTGTTCTTTCCTTTTTGTGACAGTTCCTTTGCTGAAGGCGGTCGGAGGATGCACACGGCTGCTTGGCCATCACGTATCACTTTTGGCCTTGAGACAAATCCCACCATTACTTCCATTTGTTCCACGATTTGCTCCAGAGTGGCATCCTGTGGAAAGAAAACACAAAGATGTTTCTGCATAAAAAGCTTTTAAGGAAGAAAAAAAAACCTAAATGCGAAAGTAATTTTTACTGGAATATGAGCAATACTGAGTTTTTACTGAGGATTTTACTTACTCATATTTTACTTTAATGTTTTTGCTATAAACAGCCCTAAATTGCTGTGCAAAGTTTTGTTTAAGTAATTAAGCAAGACTTACATCTAAATATTTCTGAACCAATAACAGGGATTTAAAAAAAATACATTAGCTTATTGCTAAATAAGCTCCTTACTGTATTTGAAACCACACAGGGGACTTCTCTGAGAAGCCAGAAATGAATCAAGCAAAACAATTAATCTCTAAAACTAATTTTTTTGTTCATCAATACAATTGAATAATTGTAATTTGGCATCTTAATCAAATAATAGCGTGCTTTGCCCATTTCTCTGCTTTTTTGTGAAATAACGAATTTGAAAATTGACATAGTGGTGGATTAACCATGGCAACCATATATGTATATACATTTGTTATGTTATGTTATATTAGTCACAACTCAGACCCTTACTGAATAAAAGAATAATCAAGGAATTTGCTCAGGTTTATAGGCGTTCTTCCTCACCAGGTTAACTGCAGATTCACGACGTACTGCCCGCAGAGTGATCTTCACATGGTGTTTCTTTTCCAGCCAGCTCTCCACCTGCTTCAGCTTTGTGGTGAGGTCATGAGACGCTATGCCAACTGAAAAGCTGAGCTCCTTCACCTGCACAGGAACTGGAGCAGAAAAAACAACTATTTTTGGACTTACAGCTGCTTGTCAACCTGTCACCCCAAAAGTGCTTTTCTAAAGTCTATGACAATTTCAAGCAAAGGGCATGACTTTGGTGTAATGTAACTCTTTATTTCTTGAACCGTCCTTAAACTGACCTAGGTAATGCCTCTTTTCTCATTTCTCAGTTTGTACATCCCCAGTTCCTTTCCTCACATCCTCTCCTGGAGCCTTATTTCCCCAGCGAGGACAAAGAAGGAATGCAAGGAGAGAGAACTGGCTGTGTGCCATGCCTCGTTAATATGTTCAAGGTGAAAACACTTCTGCAAAGGATACACCTGAGCATCCTCAATTATAGCTCCTCTGCCTTACCTCCCCTGTCCTCTGTCCTTCATATACATTTTAGGAACTGAGACATCCTTCAACATAATGTCTGGGTTGAAGGCAGTAGGATAGAGAGGAATGAGAAAAGCATCTGGTAACCATCTACCTGCTTTCGCTTTCTTCTTCTCCCGCATTTTTAGTTGCTCCTCGTGGATCTGTTTGCCGCTCATCAGCTGGTAGACTGGTGGGTCTTTGTGCTCACTGAGTAGCACTAACTTGAGACCCTCCTCATCCATCATTCTGATGACATCTGCACGGTGCATGACGCCCAGGTTCTCACCAGCTGCACTTATCACCTGTATCTGACGCTCAGGGATCTTACGGCCGATGCTGCTGATTGAGGCATTTGCTCGGGGATCTTGCTTTTTCTTCTTTGGCGTGGCTGGAGTTTGTTCTGTATTGTGTACTTCAGTGGAGAAAGCAGACTGTCTCCAAGAGGCAGCGATGATATTACATCTTTTGCTGCATATTGTAAATCTTAAGGCTGGTGGCGTATACACGGGACTCCCACCACACACCGTTCTCACTGCATGGCTTAGCACCCATCTTACACAGCCTGCAGACATATCCTAAACCTTAAGAAAAAAATGATGAGATTATTCGACAGTGCATTCACAATTTAAGAACTAATATCACAAAGCTCAACATCAAACACAATTTAAACATCAATAATTGTCTTTCAAGCGAAAAAAACTGTTTAATTATCCAGTTTTCATAATCGAGCCAGCCTCCATTCGAAAATAGTCAAATTTAATTTGCTTTTCTTGTTTTACTTTTACTTGTTACTGAACAAACCGCACAAGTTACGAGTAAAAACACTTTCGGGGTCCCATCTGTCATTCGGGATACATCAGCTTTGTTTCATCGCTTGACTTTGGGCATTTTACACTGGGACAATGGATAGTCTGGCAAACTGGAATGCGATGGCAGTTAGAAAACCTTGATTATTTGCGAAGTATATAAGAGTGAATGTCTTTTAATGAGTGTGAAATTAGCACATAAGTGTCTGGTGTGTTACAGTTCACAGAGAAAAGGAATGCACTTCGAGTTGGTTGTCATTAAGTGTCCTAGACAGAGCAGTTTGTCTGTGGAGCCAGCGGGTTACAAACATCAATGCATGCATTAATTAGAGAAGCGCAAGAATCCAGACAGAAACTAAACCTCCCCGTTTTATCTCCTGCAGTGCGTTTTTGCTACTCACTCGTGTCAGTGCCGTTTATTATTGCTCTCCGCATCAGGGTGACTACTGTAACTCCTTCCGCCATGCACTTCTTCGTTTACTTTGTCTCAAATAACTCCTATACTGCCCTCGTGAGGAAAACCTAGGACACTACACTCACTGGACAAATCCTTGCTAACACCGATGTTTCTATTTCTTTTGTTTTTGTAATGTCTAATAGCTTTGCTTATGTTGGTAAATGCACTGTAGTGAACTGGATTTATGAGGCTGTTGCACCTTCTCCCTTTTTGACAGATTACAGGGGGAAAAGTCACAACATTAACAACAGTTTAAATTCCTACAATCACCTTTTGGCAAATACTTTTTTGGCAGCTGATCATTTTCCATGATGTGACTCTCCCGTTCCACTGCATCCTAAAGGTGCTCTATTGGAATGAAATCTGGTGGTTATGGAGGCCATCTGAGTACAGTGAACCCTCCATCATGTTCAAGAAACCATTGTGAGAATACTGAAACCTTGCAATATGCTGGAAGCAGTCATTAGAAGATGGTTACAGTGTGGTCACAAAGAGATGGACATGGTTAGCAACAATACCCAAGGTCGGCTGTGGTGTTTAAAGAATGCTTGATTGGTACTAAGGGCCCTTTAGTGTGCCAAGAAAATGTTCCCCACACACTACACGACCAGCTGCTGTAGCCTGTCTGTTTTCGGTGTGATGTGTTGTATGTTCAAAGATGCTCTTCTGCTGCAACCAGTGGTTATTTCAGTTACTGCTGCCTTCCTATCAAATCAAAGTGATTTTTATTTTCTTCTGCAAATTAGTAAATCTAAATATAGTTTTAATTGAATATGAGAAAATATTTTTGTGACGTTATGTGCTAAGTTGAAGGCATTGTATACGTTTTTGTTGTTCAAATTTAGATTATGAGGAAATGATTAAGATGTAAATCTAAGGGGGTAGGGCTAAATAAGTATATACTTCTGCCTACAACTTTTCAAACAACTGCATGGAATTATATTATGAAATGTTGGTGAACGTATATGTTTGAAATAAAAATGAACTGAACTGAGCTCTGTTAGAAATCCTAGCAGATCAACAGTTTCTGGAAAAATCTGACCAGCCTGTCTGGGACCAACAGCCATGCCATGTTTAAAGTCACTTAAATCACCTTTGTTTCCCAATCTGATGCTCAGTTCGATTCAGTGTTAGACTTTCTGCCACCATCTACTAAAGGCTGACTAAAGTGTGCAACCAGTCTAAGGAGTCTGATTATAGTTTTTGTGAATTTATATGTGACTTGGCAGTAACAGATGTATGCCTGTGTGATGCACTCATGCAGTCTATGGATGCAGTTTGCTAATAAAGCTTGCCAGTTTTAGAACTCAAACATGGACCACATTAAAAAAATTGCCCTTGCTTTCAGGTAAAATCAATCCAAATTTACTTAAAACTGCTAAAAAAAAAAAAAAATTGCCAACAGGGGACGAGTTCTGTGGTTATAAAAGACTAAAGAGAAAATGGCCTTTGGCTCATTTGCTTTGTGATAAGAGTAAACACCTTTGCTGATAAGCTTATAGGCTCAAATACTAGTGTCAAGTTTTACTGATTAAAACATGGTGTTCATTTTATTATTGGTCCTCATTATTGATAGAGAGGCGGTTACAAATGCATATTTTTATTTGTCACATACACAGTACAACATATAGTGAAATGCTTCTGTCCTGACCTGCAGGCAGGCTGCGCCTCTCCAGGGCTGGTTTTTAGCATGGTGGGAATTGAACAGGTGTGTATCTTACCACTACACTGTCCAGCTGCTATAAAGTAAGCAGTTCCACTGGGGCTTGAACCCAGGACCTTCTGCATGTAAAGCAGACATGATAACCACTACACTATGGAACCAGGGGTAATTGCTTGCTTCTGATTTTTGTTGTTAACCAATGAGTGTGTTTCACACTGAGATCGGTCCCAAGCCTCTGACTTACATTAATGTGCAAGAATACATCTTCCCTTCGTCGCTCATCTACATTCTACTGTGCATGCATGGAATAATATGTCTTTTATTTAGTGTAATAACATTTTCATATCTGTCCATGTGAGTGTTTGCAAGAGTCTTCTAGCTTATATTTGCTCTTTTCAGTCATTTTGATGTTTATCTATTAATGCAAGAAAAAGCGTTGCTTTGTAGCTGCTGATAAACGCTCCTCTGTGTGTGGCATAGAGGGGGATTTGGCAAAACATTGACTACATGTGTGCTGTTTTGTGCTGGACAGGAAGTGTTCGGTGTGCTTCCAAGAGCTTATGTGCTCAACAGGTACATACTTTGCCTGTTATTTGTTTATGTGTCACTGTTGGTATACGAAGAGTTGCGTGCCACACTATTTCTTGACTGGAAAAAGTCACTCCGTGGACTGTTAATACCAAGTTACACTAACCTGACTGGAGACAGTGCACAGATAATGTGAGGTTTTCATCATACAGTCTAATACTGAGACCCCGAGGCTTTTAGTGAGCGTGGGAACTGAAACATAAACTCATAAATCTAAAAGTTAACATGTTTATTTCAGACAGTGCATGCAACTGGTAAGCAAAGAAAATGCAAACTAATTCCAGCTCAACAACTCCACTTAACCACAACAGCATGCAAATATTGTTACCAAGAAAAAACAAAATACAAAATGTAAATGATTTTGTGTATATAAGATAGTACTATAAATATATCAGCAGCAAGAGCTTATCAGCAAGCAGCCCCTATGGGCCCTTTTTTTTTTTTTTTAGAAGTAAGCAGAAATGGAAATAACTGGCATCCATGTGGGAATTGCCAGACAGTCAAATTCCCAGTCACACTGACTACAATAACAGCAGTAACTTCAAATGCTGAGAAAGAGAGGTTCAAAATTAAATTCAATGGAATACCTTCGGGTTATTTGTGCAAATATGAAATGTCTGCCTTTTTTGGAAAGCCAACAAAATTCCGACAATGTTTTTCCAAGAAATTCTTTCATTCTCAGGATGCTTTAAATACTGTTTGGCAGATGTGTGCCTTACAAGAGTCATCTTCTAACTTCTAAGGCTGTATAACATGAGTGTTGGGCTCTTAGTCACATCACTGAGGGTCGTTATTGCTCCATTAACAGCACAGATTTCTTCTATCTTCCACTGATGCTGTTGAAGTGGTTTTCTACCCTCCCCCGATCTATACCGCCATCACAGTTTCATCATGGAAGTCTACAGAGTGAAATCTTATATACACTGTGACTTTATAACTGATGGGTAGTTGATTAATGATGTCACATTAGGAAACTGTTACATTTCAAGACAAGTTGCAGCCAACCCCAATTTGAGGTGCCACAGCAAACGATCTCAACACTTTGTTAAAGAATATAGTTGACCTTCTGATTTTTAAATGGCATGGCCAATAAAATGCTACAAATCTAAGCACATTTTCCCTTGGTCATTATGAGATAGCCGTCACAATTCATCCAGCTGTTTCTGTCAGCAGTCACATCATCATCATTATGCCCGTACCTTAACATTACGTCCAAATTTATATGCACCACAAATGAAGATGATGCAATACATACATGTATACATATACAGGCGCAGTATATTTTGGATCATGGACTATTACTTTCCTGCTGTATACTTTTCTTATCATCCTAGGGCGAGTTAATCTTCGTTTTTCTTTTCAAAACTAGACAGATGCTTTCTAATCAGTGATTTGTACCTCACTGTAAAATCTCAGTATGTACATTCATGAAGGTGTCTGCAGATTATAGTTAGCTATAGATTATAGTTTATAGTTTATAGTTTATAGTTTATAGATTATAGATTATAGATTATAGTTTATAGATTATAGATTATAGTTTATCGTCATAGTTAGAGTAATTATAATCCTGAAATTTTGACTTTCTCTTTGATAGGTTTGTTGTGGTTTTTCAGCCTAATGATGGTCTTTAAAAAAAAGTTTAATAGTTGAAAATCAGCTCCAGATATTTTAACGGCTTCATTTGTAATGAAATGACAAGGAAACTGAGCTCGCGTGGCCATAAAACCACTTATTACTTTTGAGCCACACTGAAAATAAGAGGAAATATATAAAAATGGCTGTAATTCATTAACAGTTAATGAAATACTTTTGTCAGACCTTTATAATTACAGGCAAAAATCAGGGCTTTGATCACATCCTAAATGTTCTCTGTGGTGGTGTCCAGAGGCCAAATATTGTCCAAATATTTAGCCCAAAGAATTTGGACTAAATATTGCAATACTCATATAGTTGTGTCAATAAATGTGGTTTACTGAGCAAAACAGGTCAAATCTTTCATTTTCCACCCACTGTGATACTGATTTTAATGTCACACCTTTGAAAACGTGGGAGGTTGTTTGTGACGCAGACTTGTTTCCAAAAATATAGATTGACACTGAAACTGATAACCTCCGCTTTGTTGTTAAAGGCCATAGTCGGGTCTTTACTCCGAGTTTTAATTTATCTCATTGTAGTTTTTTGTGAATAACATTATTTATGTTTCCATTAAACTTGGAAACACAGATAGCATCTGAGCTGTTAAATAATATGAACATATTTCATCTGCTTGAAATGATGAGAAATGATCACTTATGAGAGTTTTAGGAAACAAATCCTCCTGAAAGGTTATGCTTTTAACACGTCTTCAATGGAAAAATGATTCTGTATGCACAACATGATAACAGCCAGTGTGCAGCTCACAAAATTAGTCCTGGATCCTCATCCAAGCACATCACAGTTTCTATGCCTGCTTTGCATAGCACACTCAAGTCTGATGACATATTCAGAAACTGAATTTGCAAGACAAAATTTGTGCAGTGGGTATCTACCCAAAGTTTGACAACAAGTGCACATCGCCAGAGGTTCAGTTCCTCTCCAGGTGCTCTGCTGACTAATGATTTGACTTCAGCTAGAGAAAGGTAAAAAATGAAATGCTTGGGGCATCTTTGGCTGAAAGTTCCTTTTTAAAAATGGCTTTTGAACAATACTTGGTATATATTAACTGCAGGACTGAATGAGTCACACATCCTGACTCACATTACATCCCATCCAAACATGACTCGGCTCAGTTGGACTGCTTTGGTTTTGTTAATGAGCATTTTGCAGGTTCCAGGTGAGTACATGAATTCTGCTGAATCTTTACAGGACATTTGTTATCTTAGCTAAACGTTCAGCAAGTGCTAGTGTATCACAATTAATTTTTCTTTAAATGAATTATACTTTTGAAACAAGACGACCAAAAATTTTGAATATCACAAGTTCAACTGTGGTAGCTATAATGTCAGTGTTAACTAAATTGATAAAAATATTTGTCAATTTTTATTTCAGGGTCATCCAATTCTATACATGACTGTTCAAAAAATGGAAATTGCAATAAAAATAATTTCATGGATATCAGAAACTGTTTCAAGCAGAAAGAAAGTTTTGTTGTTGTCGATAGTTTCTATGGCAATATCAGTGCAACAAAGTACTGGAAACAGAGTAAGTCAAATACACATTTCAGTTACAACTGCTTCTCATTTTTCACAAGTTGCGATGAAATGAGATTCTCTGTTTTTGCAATCACCGTCCAACAAAGAGGAAATTAAACAAAAGCCAAAGATTTGACCTGTTGAAATTAATTGGACTGGGACTGAAATTTCTGGGAACTTTGATTGGAAATGCAACATATAACGAACATTTCGGTTTGACATTTTAATATGAGACCTGGTTCGACAAGACTTTATGGAGATTAATTAATTTAAAGGAGCCTTTTGATGTGTTATAATCAGGTAACTTGAACAGGTTACTTAAGCATGTTGGGACAAACTCCAAGTTTAGATGAACATGAAGTGCAACACATTTACGTGGATGTTTTGTCCCGTGTGAGATGCCTCATCCCTGTAAATGCACTTTATTTAGACCTTGTTAAAATGTCAATCCAATAAAATTCTGAAAGTGTTTTTTTTCTAGATATTGATTTATAGTTGTTAAGGCATGTAAAAGATTTAAATGTATTAAAAACCCACACTGTTCTTTGCCTTTACAGCAAAAGTGAATTGCATAGTATTTGTAGAGACAAACGGAATTGAATTGGGTGAGTCCAGCTTAGTTTCATATTGTTTTAGTTGCCAATATTTGACTTTCTAATCAGCATTTTAGCAAATAAAAATGTATCTGTATGTTGTTTTTTAATACCAGAAAATTATACCAGAATAATTCAGGACACTTGGCCAAAAATTAAAAACAATAGCAACATTTTGAAACTTCACATTTCAAAATGGCATATAGATCAACGTGTGCATATGTACGTTCTGTATGGGACATTCTGCAACGACACACAATTTAACTTTACAGGTAAAACAACTCTTCAGTATTTTATATTTTTGAACTTCTTGTTTTTTCAGCATTGTTAGCAAATTAAAATAAAAAAAATAAATAAAAAAAATGATAAAATATGATAAATGATAAAATAAAAAAATATCTAATTAACCAAACATTTTTGTCATCCAGATCCAGGTAAAAACTGTGTCTTCAATACCAGAGACTCGGGTAAATTCATATCAATGAAAAGATAAAATGCAGAGCTAATAGGAAACATTTAAAAGTTGAAACCTTGAAAATAAGGATTAGAATGCAATGTTAATTTTTTTCTCCTGCCTTTCTTTCTCTGATTGTGGTGGTAAAATCTGACAAAATAATGCTGAAGGGTCTTGTCATATCAGATGTATCGATACAAACACGGTGTGTGAAAACTCTGCCTATAAAGAAGAATGCAGTACCATGGGTAAGTTTAGATAAGTGCAGGCAAGTATCACACTTTCATAATAGCCATTTTTCCTGATGAGTGCACAATGAATCGGACAAATCTTGCCTAACAGAGTCTTTGCATTACGCCATAATTTGATTAAATAAAATTCATATAAGTAAAATGCTGAGAGTAAAATAACACCTTTCTTTATATTTTGTTAAATGTTGAGTTCTTAAGTTTAAACCTAAATTCTCCACCTTCCAGCTCCAAATCTCCAGAATGAATACATAATCAACATAAACTTAACAACCATCAACTGTATAAACTGTAACAATCCAGTGAAAATACCTGAGGAGAAAAAAGAACTTAATACAACACTTTCTAAAAAAGGAGGAGAAATTATTGCTGCAAATGCCGCGTAAGACACACTCACTTACCAAATGATATACTGCATGTATTCATCATTTATTTTCTATTGAGTTATTTAAGAAGATCTATATCAAGAAGTTTAAAATCTGAGTTTTCCACTCACTGTCTAGTTTTGCTTTCACTTGCTACTTAGATTTAGGCACTACTACCTACTGGGCTCAGGATCAGTAAACCTTACTATTGAAATGAAGAGTTGAAAGTGATCTCCATATCTCACTAATACAATTAAACTGTGCGTCACACATTGCTGCCAAAAAACAACTTACGTGTAAGACATTCTAGCAGCTTTGAAAAACTCCTATATTATTTTCCCCAGAATGAAAATGCTGAAAGTTTAGTTTGGTTTTTGACATTTAAAACCCCCCCACTGTAAAACATGTTTTTTTAAAAACTGATTTTACGTACAGCATCTTACATTTACAGTATAATATAGAAATGTTCTCACATCTGTCTACAGTAAACTAATGAATGACATAAGGAACTTGGCCGCCGACATAAATGGATCTTCAGCTGAAATATCTGTAGGAGAAGGAGTCAAAGGAGTTTTGGTGAAAGAAATACATAAAGACGAAGTAGAAGAAGTATTATTTGCTTATCAGTCTCCAAATGACAGCATAAATGTAGGTGGAATTAAATTTATTTTGACTTTTACACGTTCTATTGTTCTGTCCTAGCATTTACTCCACTAAAATCCCAGCAGTAGCGGGTTCCCAAAATGTCATTGCTTCGATTTAAGATTTACCTAGAAATCATGACACCTAAAAACTGGAAGGGGCCTTTGCCCATAATTGCATGTAATCCTACGACTTCCTTTTTATTCTAGATTTTTTTGTACAATTGAAACAGTTACAGCAACTAAAAACAACAGTTAAGATTATTATGTAGTTATTACAGTATGTTCAAGTTACCGCTTACTTGGGCATCACATTGCAGATTTTTGTGGTATTTTGAGTAAGATCCAGGTAAATATGCACTGAGCCTGACTCTTTCTGTGTTCTTTCCTGCAGATTATAGACAACACAGAAACTTTGAAAACATTTTCAAGAGCCGTTATGCTGCCAAAAGAAGCTTTTGATAAAGCTATTGCTCAAAACGTCAGTATCCTATTTGCAGCTCTTTTCCGATTTATCAATATGGCTAAGGTAAGGGGCTACAGGCTAATTCAAATGTAAAATTTAATGTTCAGTGATGGATTGACCATAAGTTGATTTTTCAGGATAAGAAGAACAGTACTGTTTTAGGGAATGAAGTTTTAGCCATTGAAATGGGAGCTGCTATCACCAACCTCACAGACAAAATAAACATTGTTTTTACGAATATGACATATGTAAGTGAAAAGTTTGGGTCTTTTGGGTCTTTTTCTCTATTTTGTTTTCCATTTTAAGAGCATAAATTCATTAATTTTCTGTTGATTTGTTTGCAGAGAGGGATACCGTCTTGTCATTCATGGAATGGTCAAGGTAGCTTCTCTGCTTCATTTGCACCCTGACATAAGGCATTTACAGTTTTGTGTATTACATATTATTTATGTATTGCTGAGAAAAGCTGAGCAAAAAGTTTCTTCTCTACATTATTTAAGAGAGAAGTGTTACAGTCTTAAGTGATCAGCTCAATGATGACGCCAGTGAATTCTGAGCCCACTCTCTGTAAAAGTCCAAAATATGTACAGAAAAACACTGTATTTGTTTGTATTGGTAGACACATATTTTCAGGACAGTCAACACAATTTTGTAACTCTTGTATTTCAGTAGGAAGCATACACTTATCAGCCATGTCATTAGTTATGCTTGAGCAGTCTTATTTCTTCATGGCATAGATTCCACGAGTCGCTCGACACATTCTCCTGAGATTTTGGTTCACACTGGTGTCACACAATTGCTACAGATTTTTGGCTGTTCATCCATGATGTGAATCTCACATCTCACCACATCCCAAAGGTGCCCTATAGGACTGGGATTTGGTGACTATGGAGTCCATTTGAGTAAAGTGAATTTATTGTCAGAGCCGAACTTCTGCATATATACTCTGACCGGCCTACGTGACACCAACAACAATGCCACATTCAAAGTCACTTAAATTACCTCTCTTCCATATTCTCATGCTCGGTTTCAGGTCATCTCTCTATGCTTAAATGCACTAGATACCTGCCGTGGGACTAGATGTTTGCATAAACAAGAATAAAAGGGCATGATTTTTTTTCTATCCCTAACCGTTTTATATCCTAAAGCTAATCAAGTTAGCATTTAATGCTAATTAACAATGTATTATTAATTAATCGTATGGAAAAATATGAAACAACTCCAACCTTCAGTTTTTAAAAGTGGAAAATATTAATTGAATGACAATGAACAAAAATCAGTACCGGATGAGACCGAACTAATAAAAAACATGTTTAGGGACATCAGAATAAGGTTGGGAAAGAAGAAGAAGAACACTTTAAGTACAGAAACACAACTTAATAGACTGGAGGTTGTGTCTTCTTTTTTCCAAACTTCTCTGAGACTGGATTTGGTGTTAGATGGTTATAAAAACACAAAACTAACCACATTGCCATAACTTGTCATGACTAAATAAACTCAACATTTCTTTGGTTTTACTGGAATCAGTATTGGACCAGTTTAGCCTGCATTCACAATAATACATGCTGTGGTGAACTTTAAAAAAAAAAAGCTCATGCAAATGTTTTAACATGGAAAACACTGCAAGAGATAATGAAAACAGAAACCCAGTTTCTGGTGAGTGCCACATCATAGCATGAATAAATAACAAAATAAAAATCAACAACAGGATCATGGTTTCCACTGCAAAGGCCACGTATCTGATGGCCAATTTAAAGATTCAGCTGTATCATGGTATCAAGAACAAATCAGAAAATGGACATAAGCTGATCACATTACTTTTATGGTTTTGAAAGTGTGTTTCCTCGCAGATGCATGCTAAAAGTTTTTGCTGTGAGTTTTATGGTGCTTTCAATGTGTGGAATTATTTATCAGGAAACAGAAGTTGAAGTTTTATTTTAAACCAGTCTGAAACCATTTCTCATCAGCAGTACAAACGATACAAGCAGCTAAATTCTGACACTTGAGCAAACTGAACTTATGTATGGTTAGGCCGTCATTGTGTTCCTTGTTTTATTTCTCTTAGGAAGTCAACCAAACTGGACGAGTGATGGCTGTGTGACAAATATAACTAAACATGGCATTACGTGTCAGTGTTCACATTTGACATTCTTTGCTATCTTGATGGTATGTTTTTCTTCTGTAATGATGTACAACCCCACGTCCAAAAAATGGGATGCTGTGTAAACCGTAAATAAAACCAGAATGACGTGATTTATAAATCATTAGTAAACCCACATTTTATTAACAATGTATCACAGAAAACATATGAAATCTTTAAACTGTTTTGAAATACGAGCTCACTTTGAATTTGACTCTTTAGGCGATAATCAAATTGGTCACAATTTTATGTTGAGGAATGTTATTCAGAAATTTTCCACAGTTTGTGGACTTAATTTTTTTGCCCATTTATCTAATTAGCTACTATTACTGGGGCTGTACTTTCTGTTCGACTTCAACCACACTCTTCACTGTAAACATCAGGCACTGTTTTCATATGAGATGTGCTTTTCTGTGCTTTTTGCAGACTCCTCTTAATGAAACCATTTCAGCTTCTGATTTTAAAAACCTCACAATCATCACCCAAGTTGGCTGTGGACTCTCCATGTTCTTCCTCGCCATAATCCTCTTCATGCACTTCCTTTCAAGGTAGTAAGTTGGGCTTTTTTTTTCCAATATTGAAGCATTTTAACTATATAATAGTCAGAAAAGAAAAAGTGTGCATTAAAAATACAGATGACAACAGAAGAACAGAATAAGCTTTACAGAGAAAATCTGTTGAAAATTAGTACTGCGCTGTATAGGTCTCTAATACTTATCCCAGGAATAAGATATAAAATCACTCTAAAAATCTCTGTAAAGAGAGAGACTCAGTAAAGAGAAACTGTAAAATTCATCATCAGAGGTCAAAATCCTTAATCGTGAATAGAAATACTGTTTAGGTTTTAAATAATTTGGACCTTAATATGTAATGTTTATTGCGCAAAGGGGTACAAGAGCAAAGTCTTGGTGTTTAAGGGTAAGCAACTAAGTCTTTACCAGATTAATTCACAGCTCTCACTATAACTAGGTGATATATTCCTGAAAAAAAAAACATGATTGGGATCTTTATGAATAAAATAGAGCAAAATTGTTATTGATGCAATAGCCTCAAACACTGTACAGAATTTTTTTTAAAAATCTTGTTTAGAAAGACGTGCTTTTCTGGCAGCTGGTGTGATGAAGCTTCATGTAAATAAGGCTGCTTTCCAGGACAGTGGAACACTGTGATGAGGTGTCATAATGTTTACCACAGGGAAATGAGATTCATCAACAGGGGCCTTGATGCTGATGTTATGTAATGGAAATATCAGCAGTATGTATCAGTGTACATCGCATGCAAATATAATACTTTCCTTACCTGCCATGTTTCCTGGGGTATTTCTAAGTCCTCAGCGCACAACCCTCTATGAATGAGCATTGTTTAAAGAAAAGCAGGTGCATGTTACCTGCATCTCTGTAGATGTATGACACACATCGGCTAGCCTACACGGGCACCACCTGCGTTTTTTGCCGTTAGCCCTGTGTGGGTACACGTGGAGCCCATGTGGGGGTAGTGCGGGTTTGCCAAGCACAGACATCCTCACAGTTTATTCACAGCTACAAACTGTGATCCCACATGGTCATCTTTACTGAGCATTCAGTTACACTGAATTTGAATATGAGCATGCTGCTATCTCTATCGACAGTCAAATCATCAGTAAACACTAGTAATACAGTTCCATAGCATCCCCTCCACCATGACTAATATGTGACATTTTGCGTCATTCTGATACAAGTTAATATTGGTTTCGTGTGGCCGAAGATTTTTTTTCCCCCAGTAAATTCCAGATATAACACTGTTTAGCTGACCATGGCGCAACACACATGCATACACAGAGTTCTCAGTTGCACTTTTAGGTGACGTTTATTTACACACTGTCCAGAGCTGATCGCTCAGTTCTGCCCTGGAGCTCTCTCCTGCTCAGCCCAGCTCTGCTCCGCAGTCCGTTCTCAGTCCATGCTGCTTCTCCCCAGGCCCCAGCAGCTACTGCACGAGGTTGAACAGCTGATAAAAATCAGCTGTGTTGGCCAATCTCCCCTGGCACTGTCCCCTGAACCCTGCTCGTGCAGCTAACCACATCCCACCACACCAGGTTCTTGGGGATCTTTCTGGAAAAGCTGACCAGGCCTTCTTGTTCTTGAATGTAACCAGTGGTTTGCATCTTGTTGTGCTGTGTAGATTCTTGTCTCCATTTCCATTCATGAAGATGTCTCTGGATTGTAGATCTTGACAGTGATCCATGCACCTTCTCAAGAGTGGTCTTTACTTGGTTAGATTTTGTGAAGTGTTCCTCTGTGGTCTTTTGATGTTCCTGAGCTGGGCAGAGTATTGCATCTATTTAAGAAAGCACCAGATTTTAGATTTGCAAACTCCTAACATTTTTTGCTATCTCCTACATAGGTCTATTGTGTTTTTTCAGTCTCTCTTATGCTAACATCTCTTTGGCCCTCCTATACAAAATGTTAACATTTAAAAGCTATAATGTTCAAGGGTTTGAATCAACTTCAGGTATTATGTGTGCTTTACTTGTCATGAAATAACAAGGGAACGGGTCTTATTGGGCAGTGAAACTGATTGTCAGTCAATTTTCAATTTAAATTTTGAGCTTCTGAAAACTGGGGACTTTGTATTAAAATGGCTTAAAAAGGGAAGTTCAACTGTAACTTGAAATTATCGTCTATACTTTTTGTTTGAGGCTATATCACTTTTATTATAATTTCCCTTTAAAACAGTTATTTGTATGTAACATCTCTCCTACTTTTACCGTCTATAACCATGTTTATTTTACTGTATTTGCAATATGGAAATTTGACCTTTTGTGGTTGCTGATATTCAAAACCAAGTTTCTCTCAGAAGCAACCTGCCCTTCACATTTCTTTGACTGAATTTAACAGTTTGTAAAAGACTAAGCAGGCTTTAGTCTTTTACAAACTGTTAAATTCAGAAAATCTCCACATGTGAGAATATTGAATTTGTCAGTTTTTCCCAATTTATATTAATTAAAAATGAAATAATTACCAAAATCAACAAATACCTTGATTGCTAATTATTTAGACCCACAGGGCATTATTATTTCACGCTTTGTTTCCTCTCTGTTTATCATCTCCCCATACAGGCGGATCAAGGCCACTAATGCCACAAAGATCCTCATCAACCTGGTGTGTGCCTTGTTCCTGCTTAACCTCACTTTCCTGGTCAATAACTATGTGGCGAACCTGAACAACAGTGTGGGCTGTAAGATCATGGCGGCCCTAATGCACTATTTTATGCTGGCCACTTTCACCTGGTTTGCTGCGCAGGCCTTCCACCTGTGTCTTAGCCTGTATACAGGAGGGAAAATCGCAATCCATCACTACATACTGAAAATCGCCATTACCAGCTGGAGTAAGTTTATGTTATAATTAAAAATTGAACATCTATAGACTTCTTGAAAGCTTCACTCTTTCCTTCTTGCTGTTTCACCTGATTTTTTCCCCATTTATTTTTCCAGTACTGCCTTCAGTTATTGGGATTGTCCTGCTCTGCATTGGGAAATATGGTGAACAAGTCATCAGCTACCAAAACACTGGAAATGCTGCAGATAGAGTGATGATGTGAGCCTGCTATACTATTACGTACCATTACTATTCCATTACATTTCATATAAAATTTCAGAAAAGCTGACTTGTCTTTTCCTTCTAAGGTGTTGGATAACAGACAACAGTGCCCACTTAATCATCAACATAGGCTACTATGCTTTGGTCTTCCTCTTCACTTTTACCACCTTTATCATCATGATGTCCTGGCTCTGTTGTCTCAGGAATGTCAAAGGAGCCAAAGAAAAAGGGGAGCAAAGTAGCATAAATATCTTAAGCGTCATGGGCCTGTGTTTCATGCTGGGCATTACATGGGGCTTTGCTTTCTTTGCCTATGGTGTCTTCCAGGTCCCCGCGCTCTACCTTTTCACCATCCTCAATTCTTTCCAAGGTACTGACAACCAGCAAGCACCTTTCAATCATTCTAAGTCAACCGTGTTGCATAATAGCACTCACAGGATAACGCTTGATGTTTTTATTGATTAAATTCAGTTTTTAATATTAAAAACTATGCATATTTATTTGAAAGAACAAAAATATTTCATGTTCTTCATGCAAAGTGCCTTTTCTCTATACACTACTGACCATGTCTCTCTGCTTGCCAGGTTTTTTCCTGTTCGTCTACTACTACAAAACCTCCCGCATGTTACCTCCAGCCTCTGATGAGAAGTCAAGCAGCGTCAGTAACATCACTGATAAAACCAGTCTAAGCAGCTTTACAAACCCCTACTCGAACTGGCTGAGCTGAAGAAACAGACACACTGAGACTGAAGACCCGTACCGTTAAGTGTAAACTGCTGTATAACACTCTAATAGTTAATAACACACTGAGTCCCAGTTAGGTTTGTTGATATTGTAAATACATGTTAGAAAATGGCTTTACTGTTAAAGGTCTTAATTTGTCTTGGAAGCAATGAACTTTGATAGTTTGACAAAAATCAACAGAATATAATAAACCTTTGTCCTTCTTTTAGCCATTTTAAACTGTTAATAGTTTTATAGCTCTAGTCAAGTACTAAAGACTATAATAATAGCCATGACTACTAACTGGCCATATCTCCTGCCAAAGGATGTACCTAAGGTTGCACTTGGTAGCAGGTGAGTGCCTTGAACTGCTGCTTCTGATGTGTGAACGGGTGAATAAGAGACACACTGTGAGGCACTTTGTACAACCAAAAGTGAAAAAAAGCCTCTATACAAGTGCCAGTCCCTCTTAAAAAACAAAACAAAAACAAAAATACAAATTGGGTGACATTAAATTTTGTACACTGACATAAGAAGGAATGTGGAACGTGTGGAAATGGTTCTTTATTCAGTTTCACTCACACTGCCATCGAAATACATATCTGCAAATATATATACACAACGTTTACTCTTTAAATGGACACAATTTAAATTAAGAAATCAATGAAAACGTTCAGAGTAGAAGAGCTTCCGCTTCTTTGAGAGCTCTTTCCAGTTCAGCTGCTTCAGAGGAAAAGTTCTCCCTTTCTTGAACCATTTGTTCTCGTGCCTCCTTGAGGCCTCTCATCGTTTCCTGGATTTCCTAAAGGTTGTAAAAATAATAAATAAAACGTAACTTTTAGTGACCTGTTACTTTCACTGAGCAGAGTTTTACTCACCTCTAGTCGAGCACGTTGCTGTGATGCAATATCACCAAAGGCCTTTATTTCATTCAGCAGGTCTGCGGAGATGCTCTGAAATACAAGGAGTAAATATTTTAACCTGGTGTTTCTGTAAATGATTATATAAATCCTGTGGGTGTTTACAATACATGTATATTGGGTGCATTTATAATATTTGTTCTTTATTTGCACATTTATTTTTGCATGAAACAAACTAATAAGTGCATGCTTCTGGTTTTCCTTTATATTCCAGTGCGGTTATTTGCGTGAATATGATTTAAAGTTTGCTTAAATGTTTAACGAATAAAACCCAAGTGTAAACATATCATAATGTAAAGTGAAATCAAATAAACATACCATAACCTCTTTCCTCTGACTTTCATTCTGCCGCGCAGTGTCTCCAACTCTTTCGCCTAATACTAAGAATGAAAGATGTATTTCTGTTAAGTCTCTTACAGAATCCACTGAAGAAACTGAAACTGATAAATATATTTTTGTATTTTTTCTACCTGGGTCTATTTTGGCAGTAACCAGAAGAGCATGGCAGTCTTTCAGGTTTTTCTGAACCTCTGCATTCTCTTTTTGAAGGTCACAGTACTGCAGCTCCAGCTTAGCTACTCTTTGCTGTAATAGGAAAATGAATTCAGAATTAAATAGAATATGGTAAAAAGATAACACAGAAGGGCTGTTCAGCTGTGGCTGATACCAAACATAGCATTTATTCCGTTTGGGTTTTTGGTGTCAGATCCATCCATGAAGTAGCCCTTTTGCATTTTCTCCTATAAACTTGTACCAGATAATGTTAAAGAGGACAGATGCATAAAGAAAAGAATAGGAATTAAGAGAGTAAGTAGCAGCCAGGTGCTGCTAATAAATGCACTTAACTGAGCACCAGTTTTAGTGCTCAGTTAAGTGCCAAAAACAAAACCTAATCAAAACAAGGGCTACACCTCAGATTCTGTAGGCCTGAAATAATCATATTTTAAATGATAAAGCTCATGACAGCACAATTTTGAAGAAAAGAAAACAAAGAAGCATAAACTGGTTCATACAACAGGACAACAATCCAAAGGATAGCAGCATCTACAGCATCTACAACAGAATGGCTAAAAAAGAAAAGATTGTTCAAAGCAGTCAAAAGTTCAACTTCAACCTGATTTGAATGTTATGGTGGAACCTTAAGAGAACTGTGCATAAACCAAAAGCCCACAAACATCAGTGGGCAGTCATGTGTGGTAGCGATTACTTTCTATACCTGTGTGTCTGTGAGGTTTTTCGCCAGCTCCTCATTGGCAGCAATCAAACATTGATTTTGCTCTTTGAGCTCTGCTTGTTGTCCATATCTAGTGAAGACTCTATGAAAATGTGCAACAAAGTTGTTAGGAAAAAAAACAAAAACCAACAGGCTTAAACAATACCCATGTTAATGATTATGAAAGACTCACGCCTTCTGAACTTTAGGAGCAACATTTTTCCTAAAAGACAAAAAAGTGAAAAAATTAGAATTCAGCAGATTAAAGTCTGGCATGTACTAAGAGAATATACACATTTAGGCTTACTAGCAAACGTTTGATAGTCTTTACACTACATGATGCTGAATAGGTAAGCCAGGAAATTATCAGGCACAGTTTTGTTACCACAGTTGACTCCTAACATAACTAAGGAAACATTGCGATGCATGCTCTTGGTAACCTTTATTGTTCTCATACAACTGTGACCGTTCACACGGGTCATAATTTGTTACCTTGGTGCATTTTCTTTATGTGGTTTAAGGACACCATCTGTTCTCTGGGCAGCAGTGGTTGTTGTGGGTGCAGTTGCTGTGTCTTTGGATTCTTGTTTATGACTGTTTTTCTTTGTTTCTGTAGGTGGGTGTGCACCTGGAAGAATGACAGTTGTTAACAAAATTAAAGTAATCCGTTGAAATAACTAGAAAAGTTCAAATTCACCTCACCTCTTGGAATTTTTGAAGACATGACTGTTCCTAAAAAGTATAATGTCAGCAATAATAAAAAGGCACCTGCATGGGAAAAACAACACAAGACAGTAAGACCGTATTTGTATCCTGGGTGTTTTCATTTCTTTTTTTCACTAAGATGTTTTATAACAGTAAAATAAAATTAACTGCTGTAAGAGGTTGTTGTTGGGTTTGGTTTGTTTCGCATTCAGGCTACTCTAAAATCTTGCGACTGAGGTATGTAACAATAAACTTTCAATGAATGTAGACCAGGAGCGGGGAACTCCAGGTCTCAAGGGCCAGTGTCCTGCAGGTTTTTGATATCACCCTGGGTCAACACACCTGAATCAAATGATTACTTCATTAGCAGGCCTCTGGAAAACTTCAAGTCATATAGAGGAGGTAATTTAGCTATTTGAATCAGATGTATTGGATCAAGGACACATCCAAAACCTGCAGGACACCGGTTCTTGAGGCCTGGAGTTCCCCAATCCCTGATGTAGACAGCAAAGACTACATAAAACTCTAAACTATCTGGATACTTAAATCAGAAGTCTGACAAACTGACCAGAGCATTCAAAAATCGATACGTTTTATTAAAGTTTATTTATTTCTTCACCGCATACTCACTGAGATCCCTCTAGGGGAGCTTGACACATAAAACTCTGTTAAAACGACCGACCTCTATAGAAAAATAGAGATCGGTCGTAGTTTCTTCAATACTCAACAAATCAAAAAAGCAGTAGTTAAATAATAGTCGCTTACTGAATGTGATCTAGATAATTAGCACAATATCAATGCTTACCTTTAAGGACACTAAGTATGCAAGCTGAATTCTCAACAGACAAATACCAGTTGACAATTTTTAAAAACG
Source organism: Perissodus microlepis (assembly GCF_051167445.1). Classification (NCBI taxonomy): domain Eukaryota; kingdom Metazoa; phylum Chordata; class Actinopteri; order Cichliformes; family Cichlidae; genus Perissodus; species Perissodus microlepis. The sequence goes on from NC_140475.1 coordinate 17,144,990, forward strand.
TCCCGCCCTCTGCGACCATTTCCGGTTGTAACGTTATTTCCTGTGTAAATAAAAATTTTTTTCAATAATTGTGTTCCTCAAAAGATTTTTTAAAAAATTAAACTGAGTTATCAGTTTTAACATTTTAATTGACAGGCTGTTGTTAACTACACTCCAGTTATCTAAATAAAAATTAAGCTACAGACGGACCTCAGTGCGCACGCGTGAAGGCGGCTAAATTCAAAACTCAAGACGTTAGCATCGAGAGTTGTTCGCATTAGCTTCAAAATTGTTACGTATCGTATGTAATGTGGTTGAAGATAAACGACTTGAAAATAGTTTCAAGTTAGTTAAGAAGTAATAATAAAAAACGTATTTATCTTAGAACGCCGCAACATCACAATCAACAATAGCAAGGTAAGCGCCGTAATGATTCTTTGGTGTTCGGTTGTTTTCTTGTTTGATTATGAATGGGAAGCTAATAGTAACGTCAGAGTTAGTGGTTATCGGTTTGTCTCTTTAAAATATGATTTTTTACAAGGGGAAATGCAGAACGCTGCCTAGCTTTGTTTATTATTTCAAATAAGTTACGTTAACAGTATTTATCGAGCTGCATTTGTTCATAAGGTCTTGGTAAATTGAATGACAGGTCTATTCTGTGGTGGTGGTTTCCCATTTCATGGCTGCTGGAGAACAGTGGCGTTACTTTTGCACACCTGACAGGTGTGGCGTAGTAACTTTAAGTTTTCTTCAGTCTCTTTTTTTTTTTTAAATCAAGGTTGTAACTTACGGTCATGTGAAAAAGAAAGTTTGCACAGGACTCTGCAACTACACGCCGAGATTCAGGAGCTTGCAGAACCACCTTAGCAGCAATAACTGTTTGTTGGCATTTGTTCATGTACAGCTCATAAGGTCTTACCCCAGCATTTCATTCTGCTTAATAAAGTCTTTTAAACTTTGTTAAACAGTGGTGAATTTATTGTAATTATTGTCAAATAAACCCATTGCCACTACTTTAGAAACAATTGTTTTTGTGTCCAAAGATAATGCTTCATTTTTACACTTATCAGGTCTGCTAATCCCAAATACCTAGGACAAATTAAAAATGCTTCTTAAGCAACATTTTGAGTTTCAGGAAGACACTGTAGAAACAATGATTTCTATATAAAGCATTATTTTATATTCGTACAGTTGACGATGGAGCCTCTGGATCCTCCAAAAAATAAGTGAGTGCAAAATTACTGTATTAAATAAAAAGGACATTGATATCGGAGCATTCCTACTTTACACCTTATGTTAACAAATGTATTGTGATATTTATGTAATAGTTTTATTGTTCATGCTTTGTATTACAGTGAAGGCAGTGGATTTTCAAAGCGCCGCCTTTCCTCGGTCAGTATCTTAATCAGAGGTGTGATTTTATTTATTTCTGTACAAATGAACTAAACTGTTTGCACCTTGTAATTTTCAGATTTTAAAAGCGCCACGGAAATCAGCCAGGTTCCCTGACCAAGATCAGCAAGAAAATGTGGTAAACAGAGAGTCTGATATAAGATTTCCAACTGCTTGTGGCAGTAGACACCCTTAAGGTTTAAAAATTAAAAAATGGTGATATAATTTAGCCTTTTTCCTCTTAGGTGGAACGTGTCAAACCAGTGGAAAAGAGGAATTCAAGACGAGTCAGTTTTGCCCCTGCTAATGACGTCCTTCTGTTTTCTAAGTGAGACACGAAAAAATGCTCCTTTTACAAAAAGTACCTAACCACAAGTTGACCTAATCAGTGCTTCTCTCTTTATAGGGATGTCAAAAATGCCTCCCCTGTCCGAAGCCCTTTGCAAGAAATAATAACAGCAAGTATGTAATGTAGTATTATGTATAAGAATGTAATTTTTTAAAACTTTTTGTAATTTTTATAATTATATTGTATGTTATTCTACAGCAGGAGCAACAACCATACAAAATAGGTAAGGTGAAATGAGCTATTAAGGTCCAGCCTGTCATCTGAATTTCAAGTCTTATCACAAAGAGTCAAATCTCTCACATAAATGCTTTGGATTTTTTTGTACAAGGGTGCAAGTGGGAGTCACTGAAGATGGGAATGAAATCATTGGTAGGATCATTGTTTTCAATGTACTGTCCACATTATCTGTTAGATAGTTATAGAGATTGCTGTTACTAAATTCAGGTCTCCAAATGTAGGTATGGAAACTCTTTTGAATGCTCCTCTACATGTTTCCCAACAAAAGGATAAGGTAAATTTGAAGTCGATCTTTGCATTTATTACATTATTATAATGCTTAATAATAGCAGAAGTATTTTAACTTAACATTTGTTGTTCCCATTAACTGACCAAAGGTTGTTTACCTTTATTAGGCCACTGGAGATGACTTTGGGGAAAAAACAGTGATGTTTTCCACAGAAGATGCAGCCATGGACATGACCCAAAGCCACACTATAAATATTGCTGCAGACATACCTGAAGATATACCCCTTGACAACTATGACATTTTCCCAGTTCTTGGAGAAAATCGCTTGCTAGATGATAAAGCCACAGTCCCACCACTATCCACAGGCAGAAATGTCGACGTAAGCACATCATTGTCATGTTTGGATCCTGGATTTGAAAACTTCCTTGCAAGTCTGTCTAAACCAAGTGGCCAGAGCACTAATGCTGTAAACATAACGATGACTCTTCCTGCTGAAGCATCCTCTGAAGAAACAAAAGGCTCCCTGGTCCAGATTAAAACACAAAGGCCTAATTTGGATAAAGAAAATCAAGTTCCAGTGTCCGTTTCTGCTGTGATGGAGAAGACACCACATAACACCAGGAAAACTGGAGAATCATCCTACAGGAGTGCACTCTGTCCAGAAGATGATGTGAGCATGGATATGACTGAAGCCCAGACAGGTCGCATCCTGGGAGTCTGTGATGATGACGATAATCCTTTCCAGTGTCTTTTTCCTACTCAAGACATGTACACCCACTCACAGATGAAACGGCAGCAGAGCAGTAAAGCATCAGGATTAACCAACCCAAAAGGTATCACATTTATGTCTGTCACTCAAATTAAAGGACAACTCTCCAGCATTTATACATCAGCTTATAAGTGATAAGAAGAAAATATGGGATGCCAAGCAGAGACGACAAATTTGTGTTCTACCACGGTTCCTTTAGTGTAGACCATTTTTCATAAATATCTTGCTGTCTAGGCTCACAACTTTATGAAAGTCTAATACTAGAGCAAGGAAATTATCCCTGTATGCATTGTATGAATTTTATGCTTCATCAGTTTTAATGCTAATTGAATGGAATTTCAAATAGCCTTAATTTCATTTCACTTTTAATTATCAGATAAAGTGTCCTTGATAAATCCTCTCGTACCTGCTCCTCATCAAAGACATAAGGTAAGTTTGGCATTTCTTTTTTTAAACTTTGCTTTTAGATGAAATAGAACATATAAGCAAGTCATGCATGGGAGGTTTTGTCTTTAGTTGCTCGTAACATAGTATAGATTTAAAATGTTGTCTTTGAATGCTAATAATTGTTATTTCAAAGTAAAGTTTTGGTTGGCATGTAGTAATTGTTTGTGTTCTGTTCTTCAGGTGAGCTCTGATGCGAAAAACGAATGCAGAGAGAAGACAGTAGTGTTTGCTGCAGATGACGAGTTTATGGACATGACTGGGTGTCACACAGTAAACATCGCCTGCGGTCCCTTGGTTCCAGAGGAAAAATCAGCAGATATTGATAAAGAAAACTTGCCACTAAATACCACTCAAAATGTTAGAGAGCCTTTTAAAGGCGTTATCATCTGTCCTGAACTAAGCATGGATATGACAGAAGCTCAAACTGGCCACGTTTTGGAAGGTGTGCAGGACGATCCTTTTCAGTTTCTTTTTCCACCACAAGACATGTACACCCACTGTCTCAAGAAAGCAGATAGTACTTCAGGACAGCAGATAAGTGAAGCACTCAAATCATCTAACCATAAAGGTAAGGTGCTGTTCGAACCCTGTTGTTTCTGAGAGGGGGGAAAAGGGTAATCTAAAGTGAGGAGGAGCTTAAACACAATTTCAGACAGTAGATGAATTTAATTGCTGAACCAAGACCTATTGTAAGGGAGGGGGAAAAGCAAAACTGAACTGTAATCCATACAAAGTTACTCTACCAGAGCTTAAGAATAAAAAAAGGAAATGACAGAAACTTTAAATCTTCGTTTCAGGTCATGTGAATGCTTTTGTATTTAATTTCCTGAAATTTATTTTCCAAAACAGATTCTCCTTTATTTATTTATTTTCAACCAATTAATTAATGAATTCACTAGTTTTGCAGTGTTCTGGTTTCTTTAGCTAATCTATTTATTTATTACCCATTTCCACATTTAGGCATTGAAGCTTCATCTTCAAAGGCACTAAAAAATCAGGTGAGATTAAATGTTTTTCCCTTTTTATTTTTCAATTACTGCATAACGCAATACTTGTTCTAGCTGGTCTGGAAGATAGAACATATTGCCAAATCAAGGTTGATATTTTGCTGTATACTCAAAGTATTTCCTTTCCCATCCACAGAACAAACCTGACATTGAGAACAACTACAGCGAGAAAACAGTGAGATTTTCTGCAGATGATGCCTGTATGGATGTGACACGAAGTCACACTGTAAATATCCACCAGTTGCAAGTACAGTCTGACCAAAATTTTGACTTTTTACCTGCTAAAGAGAAAACTTTAAGATTCACTCCAGATGACGGTATTATGGATAAGAATTATGGCCTCACTACAAACACTGCCAGTAATTCAGCGTCCAATTCAGTAAATTCTGAGAAGAAACAAGACCGTCAAATATGTGATCTGCCTAGGAATACATCTTTGTCAGCACATAGTTTGGATCCAGGGTCAAAAAACCTTACAGCTTCCTCCAGCATTAATCCTATGATTACTAAAATGAATTCTAATGGAAATGCAGTATGTCCCAAAGCAGACATAAGCATGGACATGACTGAAGCTCAAACTGGCTACATTTTGGAAGGGGATGCAGGCACAGCTACAGATGCCCGTCTTCAGGATCTTTTTCCCACGCAAAGCATAAGCGCCCAAAGTGGTAATGTCAGAAAAGCTGACTGGCAGAACAGTAAAGCAACTGGATTATCAAGCTGTAAAGGTATGAAAACGGCAAAGTTATTGGGCTTTTTTGTTTGTTTTGGTTTTTTTTACATAGAAAATGTACAGAGTGCCTCAGTTAAGTTTTAATAATTATTATATATTGAAGTTATGGTCAGGTAGCTGTTTCTCACTCAGTTTTACCATGTCCACCTTAAGGTAAAGAAAACTTCCTGAAGACTTCTGGAAACACAAAGGTGCAAAGACAGCAGGTGAGCATAAACATGTCTTGATCTTTTTGTTAAGGTTAGTTTTATTCAGGTAGCTGCACCAAATAATGCCTTTGTTTTAACAAAGGAGCAAATAAATTTAAAGAGACAGGGTCATTTTGGTCAATATTTGCTTTACATTAAAGGCATTTGTTTTATTTTTATCAAGTTTATATGGTTTCAGTATGACATTTTAATTTTACTACAAACCTAAGATGTCATAAAAAGTCAATCAAATAGTGAGGCCTCTGGTCTGTGTGGAAACATATCTTCATGAACACGTGCTCTGCTACACTGTCTTTCTCAGGTTAAGCTTGATGTGGAAGATGACCGCAAAGAGAAGACAGTGGTTCCTGTTGATGATGCCCTTATGGAAGTTACACAAAGTCTCACAGTGAACATTGTCAGTGATTTAGAACTGCAGTCTCACCAAGACACAGGCCTCTTACCTGCTAATGGAGAAAAGACAGTGAGGTTCAGTATACATGATGCTGCCATGGAGGTGACACGAAGTCACACTGTGAACATTGCCACCAATCTAAACCTGCAGTCAGATCACAATTCAGACCTTTTACCTCCTACCGGAGAAAAAACTGTGAGGTTCAGTACAGATGATGCTGCCATGGAGGTGACACGAAGTCACACGGTGAACATTGCCACCAACCTAAACCTGCAGTCAGATCACAATTCAGACCTTTTACCTCCTCTTGGAGAAAAAACTGTGAGGTTTGGTACAGATGATGCTGCCATGGATGTGACACGAAGTCACACGGTGAACATTGCCACCGATGTAAAGTTGCTGTCAGATCACAGTTTACCTCTCAATGGAGAAAAAACTGTGAGGTTCAGTACAGATGATGCAGCCATGGATGTGACTCGAAGTCACACTGTGAACATTGCCACTAATCTAAATCTGCAGCCAGATCACAATTCAGACCTTTTACCTCCTATCGGAGAAAAAACTGTGAGGTTTAATACAGATGATGCAGCGATGGATATGACACGAAGTCACACTGTAAAGATTGCCACCGATTTTGACAAGAAGTTACATCAAAATGTGGATTTTCCACCTACCTCCGAAGAAAAAACAGGGAGGTTCAATGCAAATGATGGAGCAATGGATATGACAGAGTGCCTCACTGAAAGTATTCCAAGTGTTTCTGCACCATACCCGGTTCTACCATTGCAAAAGGTTCTGCCCATCCAGGAAATCCAGGGTTTTTCTTTTAAAGTAGAGAAATCAAATAGTGAAGCCTGTGGTCTGCGTGGAAACATATCTTCATCAGCACATGATTTATATCAAGAATTTAAAAACTTGTCAAACACAAGTGACCCATGGGCGGATATTAAATCACAGGACAATGATATACCATCCCCTCAAAAAGCTACTGACCCAAGGGACATACTGATACAGCTTAAAACACAGAAACCTGCTATGAATACTGAAAGTGAAGCTCCAGGTTTGGTTTCATCTTTCATAAAGAAGCCAGTAAGTACAACCATGATGGACTGTACAGAAATCAATTTCAGCATGGATATGACTGAAGCTCAAACAGGATGCATTTTGGGTCAGACGTGCACAGATGACCCCCTTCAGCGCCTGTCCTCCACACAAGATCCCAATTCAGACCATTTGCGGCAAACTGGGATTGCATCACAGAGGAGTGGTGATTTGGGGTTAGCCAATCCTGATGACCAGGAAATTATGAATGTGCCAGATTCTCTTAACTCAAACGAAAGGGAGAACACAGAAGAACCTGAACCAAGAACTACAGCTTGTCTGATATCACAGGATATGGAAAGTTCACCCAAGGTTGCTGGAAAGGATGTGGATGCATTGTGCTCACGAAAGTCTAGACGAATCAGTTTAGCTGATATTCAGTCAAAAGTAAGGCGTTTGAGTCACATGATAAGTGCAGCTCCCAGTGCAGTTGTAACTGATAACTGCACTGCACCTTTGCATCATTTGGAACAAGACCTGGAGAAAAACTCAAAAGATAAAACGTTACCTGTCACTATGGCAGAACCAGAAGCTGAAATGGAATTGGTAAACACTGAAGACAATGCACAAGCTCAGTGTTTTATAGAAGCAGAGCATCCCAGTGATGCTATTACTACAACTCCTTTTAGCTCAAAGACCAAACAGCTTATGTCAAGAATCTCACTGGGAGGCTTTAAGCCGAAACTGCCCCAAAAATGCAAACCTGATGAGTCAAAGAGAGTGAAATCTTCAGGAGACCATACAAAGACGATCACCGCCAACGTTGCCAAGGAGCTGAACAACTTTGATGATGATGTTAGTGATATTTACGATGAAGAGCTGGGTAGTTATGAAGATATGTCAGAAGCACTGGACACTAGGAGTCCTCAGAAAAGTCCAGAGTTCAACATGGTCGAGCCTTTAGAGAACACTGTGTTTGAAGAAGATGTCATTAGCCCTGTTCATGGACAAAAGAGACTTCTGCCAGAAGATAAAACTAATGTGGAGGATCAAAAGAGAATGAAAACATCCTGTGTGACTGTTGAAGTGGTAGGTCAGCTTTCTCTGTTTTACGTAATTTACCTTTAATATGGTTTCTTTTATCCCACTTGTTTTGTTTCTTCTTGTGCATTGCAGTCAGAGGTCATAGAGTGTGACAGTAATATAACTACAGCTCGTACGACTACACAGACAATAGATTCCTCCAGCAATCACACAGCCAGCATCAAATGCGAAACTGCATCTGAGTCAAGTAAGTTCTTATCTTTGACGTTGATGGGCATCATTAAGATCTTGTATTCCTGATTGAAATAATGTTTCCTTTTACACTATTATTATTAAATATCTTTGTTTTCTTTTGGTTTTGGTTTTTTAGCTTTTAAACACAGCTTGTTTGAATCTCAGCTTGAAGACAGTGCTGTTGATGTGCAGATGGTAAGAAGTTGTATTTTTAAAAATTGATTTATTTGAAATCTGAAAATGTACACTTGCCTCATATTTGACTGCATTTGATGCCTTGATTACAGAAACTCAAAGATGGCACCATAACGGTCTTGGAGTTCTTTAAACTCTTCGGCATTGACTTTGTCATCCATAATCCTCGGGAGAGTGTCCTTCCTGGCAGAGTAGGTCAATCTTCTGTGTTAAAAATTACTTCCCCATTATATACACAAAAAAAATATTATGTTATAGTGACTTTTTTTTGTTGTTTTTTCAGTTTTTGTCAGACACAGAGGCCTCACCAATGGATTTACTGAAAGACCAACATATCAGTCGTCCTACACAGATGGTCTATGAGACAGATGTCTTTAACCTCAAAGAAAAGGTTGAAGGGTATGTGCACTTCAAGTTTTATGACATATACTGTACACATGATTAAACCTACAGAAATATACTGAAAAAATTAAGTAGTTAAATACATTTATTCATCTAAACTTGTGGTTTAGATCAGCGGTCCCCAACCTTTTTTGTGCCATGTTTGACAATATTTTCACGGACCGGCCTTTAAGGTGTCCTGGATAAATACAACAAAATAAAACCAGTACCGGTACCAAAAAAAGAAAATTTATTCACAACACACGGGGTAAGACCCAGAGAAACTGAGTGTAACCATAAAAACAATTTAAAAAATAACCTAAAAACCCTGAAAACCATAAATTTCACACCTGAGCCTCAACACTCACAGCCCGGTACTAAACGACTCACGGACTGGTACCGGTCCGTGGCCCGGGGGTTGGGGACCACTGGTTTAGATGTATTGTGCTGTATCGCTGTAAACTCATAAAATCACAAGGAAAAACTGGGTGTAGCTTACAAACACAATTATAACTCGTTAAAAATTGTACAATTCTTTTTATGTTTAATCTCAGACGTTACAATTGAAGTTTAAAAACATGTCTGTTTTGTTCTTTCTAGGCTGAAGGTGCGAATGCAGGATCTAAACAAACCTCTTAATACTGTCAATAGATCTTTGTGGGAGGACATGAGATATGCTTCAGATAAAGAGGTATTAGTCAAAGTTTTTTTTATGTGATATGTTTACATTTATTTGGGCAGGATGAACATTAAGTAATTTACAGTGTATATTTTTTTTAATTGCAATGTATTTTATTTAACTTTATTTAGCTATTGGCCTTTGCTGTGCGCTTGTGTGTGACATGAATTTGGCATCTGTTCTCACAATTCACCCAATGTGGCGTTTGTTTGAATCAACAGCTGAAATCTTTCGGTGCTAAACTAAAGGAGAGAAATAACTTCTTCAGAAAAACGAGCAAAGTTCAGTCACATGAAATGAAGGAGGTTTTGTACTCAAATCTTTTGCAGGCGAATCTGGTAAGAACTTCCACACATTAAGAAAAAAATACTAAAATGCAAAATTGGGGACTTCTTTGAATGCAAAATGAAATTGACGTTGTTTTGTTTTGGTTTTGTTTCCAGGAGCAGCAGCAGAAGTTAAGAGGAAGAATTCAAGAAGCAGATGAGATGATAAAAACTCTGGATGACTGTATTTGTGAATTAGAAACAGGTATAGCTACTTTGAAAACATGACTTTCCTGTTTGTGATATACCACCGAGTTTGCTCGTTTTGTAGACATATGTATTTCTCTATCGTTTGGCTGTTGCTAGATGAAATCGATCGCAAAGATGGTGCTGCACCGCAAATCTCTATGTGATTGCTTTTGTTGCTGGCACATTTCCAAAGTTGTCAGTAGTTTTGATGGAAGATGATGACCTGTTAGCAAACCTTTCTCTGGGGGCACAAGTAGGTTGGATGTGTTGCTCTAGCCTAACATATTCTCCTTCATTTAGAATTTGCTGCAGTTGAAGAAAAAGGGTTTGAAGACAAACCAAGTCTGAAGTCGCTGCAGGAAGGTAACTTAATACTGTTTGATCTATTTGTTTTTTATGTTACGTCAGTTTAATTGAATAAGTCCTAAGTGCCTTTACTGGTTCATTTTGTTTAACAGAAATGAAGAGAGTCACTGAGACGACGGCTGATAATGAGAGGTGGGTTAAAATTAACTATCTTTTTTTTTTTTTTCTTCGTTGAATTATGCAGTGAATGTTGAGAATTACCAGTTTTGAGCGGTCTCGTTTATTTCTTCTTTGTTTTCTTTGTTCCTGCTAAAGACAAATATCTGAACTAGAGATGCAGAAGAAGCAGAATTCAAGTAAAGTCAAAAGGCTTCGAGCTGAAACGAGGAACCTGGAGATTCATATGGGCCTTCTGAATATGTCAGTACCAAGAACATTTTTTACAGCTTTAGACCAGTCCTGTAAACAAATATGATAACGTAAAACTGGTTTTGTACATTGTTTACATCAGGATGAATGAATGGAAGCTCAGAGAAATGAGGGACAACTGCAGAGTCTTCACTTTCCTCCATGAGACCATGCATCTGCAGCTGGTGTTTGAAAAGGACAATGGTATTTCTTTTTTTTTTCATGTTTTCTCATACAGTTTAAAGCAGTTTCTAACAGTTGTGAATATCTTGTACTCATGGTTGCACCTCAGTCAGTAGTGTTTGCGCAAACTTTGAACAATATTAAAATTTCGATTTTGCTTAATTCTGTTGGTTTGGGTTTTTTTTTTTTTTAAGACGCACTCTAATAACTTTGTTTTTCTGCTTTTGAAGGTAATGATGCCGACACTGAGCAGAAAATAACACACATCACTTTTAAACTGGAACTCGATGGTAAGAAAATAAGTACAAGAAGCATTCTGTGATGGATGGTTATTAGATGGTTATTCTTTTCATCCTACCTGCCATGCTAAATTAATGGCCTTTGGCTACCTTTAATTGCACTTACTATGAAGAATATGTACTGAAAGCAATTATGTTTTCTACCAGATGAGAAGTCGCAGTGCCATGCACGCCTTGTTCACAAATTGGTCTCCGAGTACATTGAAGGTGAAAGTTGCTGGGTAAAGAAATACCCAACAAGAAGACAAGTACCAAAGGTAAGTGTAAATAAACACTTAAATGAGTGGACCCACTCCAGATACATACAAAGGACAGAAACAGGCTCATGTAAAATAGGCCAGATACTTAACCCCGAGTTGCTCCCAATGTGAATGCGTGTGATAAAGCACTAGAGAAAAGTGCCTGTGTTTAATTAGATCAGGCCTGTGTTTCTCGCATACTTTTGTTGCATCCACAGTGATCGCCCCCTGGTGGCCATTAAAACAAATGCCAGTTTAAATTACTCTGTTTTAGCTTAAGTGATGAAACCCAGAAGATATATGTCTATTGTTTATACAGTCTGTGGTAACGTATTTTGCCTGCTGTTGTTCCCAGCTGCTCCATGATGTCAGCCTGGTGGTGAGTCGCTGTCGTCTTCTGGGAGAGGAACTGCGTCTCCTGAAACTGTGGGGAGGGCTACGGCTGGATATACTCGACATCAGCTGCATGGACACCAAGTAAGAACTACAGTGCTTCACAGAAATGACAAATATTCCACTTTTTGATCCAAAAAAATCATTCACATCTGCATGCAGTTTTGCATTTTGCAATACTGAGGTGTATAACATTCAATTATTCTTCCAGAGTGCGCATTGTCTTCAGCACTCTGAAGAAATTTTCCAAGTTTGAGGTCGTCTTTGCCATCTCTCTCATCAACCACTTCTGTGTCCTACAAGTAGAGAGCTTTAAAAACTTAATTGGAAGCACAACGTAAGTAAAATTTTAATATAAATCAAGAAATTTAGATTTAAAAAACCTATTGTTTATTTAATGAATACTGACAGAAATTACGTTGTTTTATGGAGCATATTACTATTGAAGGTAACCGTGTCAAAGGAATAATATATTATCTTCTAGTATAAAGTTAAATTTTTACATTTTTGTGTATTTCTAGGATTCAACAGATTGAAGACATTGTGGCTTCGTTCACTCCCGCCAAGAACCTGCTGACAAAGACTGTCAGAAAGATTCATGAAGTGTTATTATGTTGAGACCAGGAATGAGTCCAGGATCACATTTTGATTCTAGTTGTTTGTAATTAAACTCTGTTGTACAGTATAGAGGGGAAAAACTAAAAACTTAAATTCTTTTACAAATCTAAGAATAAGTATAATGTACAGAGTCTTAGTCTGTTTCTTCTGGTGTGTGAAAGATGTGCTGTTTTGCTTTTTGCTGTACACACAAACAGTTCTCACTGTACAAAGCTGTTCTGTTTCTGCAGACTTTAATGTTCCAATATGGGCAAAAAAATAAAAAGATGAATTGGCTCAAATGAAAGCTATGTTGGGAGTCAAAAGGATTTGCAAACATTGAAATCCCAACTCTTTAAAAAAAAAAAAAACAACGACAACCCAGCATTACTGACTGCACGATTATGGTCACTGTAGTTTAAAGCATAAAACCCTATTATTGGTGTGGTGCAGTTTCCAGAGTTGCCTCTAGATGGTGGACATTACCCATCACCTATTGGAAGTTTTTGCTGAACCTCCCACATGTAAATATCAGTATCGCTTCATTTTGTTTATACTGAAATGATTATAAGCACATAATCTCTTTCCAGGCTTTTTTATTAGACAGCAGTAACTGTAAAAATAAACATGCTATGCATTATAATGGTTGTGTGAGTATTTTGTGCCACATTTTCACCCAATTTTCTTTGTTTGAAAATGGATCACAGTAAAGAATAAAACAGGGTGTCGGTTAAATTGGCTGAAACATGTGACACGTGCTATGATCAATAATACAAATCAAAATGTGAAATTAGATTGCAGGTGAGTAGACACCACTGAGAATAATCCATCTTCATTAAGCTTAATTTAAAATTTCCATGACCTCAAATGATTCAATAAGTCTTTGAAATGGTCAGTATTTTTAATTCTTAAACATATTTCTAAGTATTGCAAAGGACATAGGGTGTAAAAACTGACTTTTGCAAAACAGCTGAACTGCAAGCTTAAATGTGCACTTTGTGTAAAGAAAGCTCTACAAATAAGGCATCAAAATGCATCTTCCTCTGCAACTGCTGTACTTTGGTTAGACTTCGGAGGTCACTATGGGTCTGTGAAATATATGGTGCTCTGGTAGCTGTTGTTTTGTTCAGTAAAAAAAAATCAAGATATTTAGAAAGTTTTGTCCCACATTTCAAATGATAGTGTTTGTCCTGAAATAAAAGAAACCTTTAAGATGTTATATGTAGTTTGTAGGTAGATAGATTATGCAGGTTATGGACCTATATTATATACTGTGTCCCTATACTTTAAGGCATGTTTGAAGAAAAAAAAAAAATCATACTACACTCTATCATACCAAAATTTGACTACTTTTTTTTTAAATTAAGCATCCAGTTTAGGCTAAAGGCTGTTCTCAGCCAAGACATGACTGACATGGACAGTGTCCGGAGTTCATCTGAAAGGTCAAACAGCCAGAGACGAGCCTCTAAGAAGACGGATGGGGGTGGGCAATGACAGTCTACTCCCCGAGCCCCGACATCAAGGGTCAAAGTGAATGTTTCCAAACCGTCACCCTCGAGTGAGCCACAAGGGGAGATGAGGTCCTCCCTTCCTCCCCCAGGAACAACGGCTGCTGTCAAACCAAATAGAGGACAGCAACATTTGGGTCTCCTGACCTCCTGAGGGTCAACTCAATTTGATTTTAATCGATCAACCGAAGGATTTTTCATTATGTGTGTGAGCGATTCATTCGGTCATTAGATTATCATACAACACTGAGAACAGGAGCAAAGTTTTTCCTCAAGGTCACTCTTGTTATATTATGTGATTGAATTTCACTTGGTTTTCTTTTTGTTTTGCAAATACCTGAGAAGAAATGTGGCTCAGGCATTGCTTCCTTTCCTGCTGGAAAAGATTTCCTTTCTAACGTATTTACCAGTTTATTGCAGTTATGTGACCTTCTTATTAGCTGTGCAATTAAGTTGTTAAAAACAGATTTCAGACTTAATGTGTTATTTGATTATATGATTATGTAATTTGCTTTAAATCCTGTGACAGACTGGCAAGCTGTCCACGGTGTACCCTACCGCTCACCCTGTGCCAGTCAGGATATGCCCCCATGTGACTGACAACTGATTAAGAAAATGGATGGACTGATCGATGTTTTAAATCTTATTAGCATGGCCTTTCTTCACTGTCCATAATTATGTGTTAGATATTCCTGAAAAGTGCCTAATAATCCACTTTGCACAATTATTTACATGGGTATTCATCACTGTAATTTCAGTGTTACCCCAAAATGAAATAATGGTTACGGACAAATTCGGGTGAAAAGCAACTGAACATTTATTAAACCACCTGAAAGGTAAATAATTTAGATCTGTGGGCTTTCCTTTGTACTTAAACACATTAGAAGACTAGAGTCAACAGATCAAACAGCAGCATACAATGATATGATGCTGCTTCTGTAATGCTCACCAGTTACCAAGCCAACAACTTTGCAACTAAATACTAACCTGATGTTTGTTTAAAGAGTAAGGCATAACCAATTCACAAACCTGTGTGCTCCTCGAGAAGAAGAAACCAAAATTAATTGGATTCAATCTCTCAGTACTATGAAAGTCTTAGAGCAACAGTGCTTTTTAAAACAAGAAGTCAGTCACAAAGTGCTTTACAGAGCTTTTTTTTTTTTAAAGGGACAAAATGAACACGTAAGAATGAGTACAATAACACAAAAACATTATCCAAATGTCTGAATAGATGAGTTTTAAGCTAGTTTTCAAAGATACCACAAAGTTCCAAAAAGAGGGCTTTACAGTGTTTCACAATTTTGGCGCTAAGGTTTGGAATGCACAGTCCCACTTAGTTTTTAGACAGATACGTAGAATAACAAAAAGGTCTACGGACTAAGGATCCAGTTTGAAGAAAAGTGGTGGGGTAGATCAAGAATATAAATAAGAGCCATAAAAGTAAAAACCACAATTTTAAATTGATACCTAAAGCTGACCGGAAGCCAGTGCAGACACTTTAAAACTGATGTGATATGAGAGAATTTATGAGAGTAAGTTAAAAGCCTCGGAGTGATGTTTTGGACAGATTGGAGGTGATTAATTAGTAATTACTGCATGAAGGTGAGAACTAGAAGGGCATTTAGACACTTAGCAAATCCTCCACCAAGGATGATGCTGCTTTTTAAGTGATGCCCCATCTTAGAGTTTTCTAGAACGCGATCGCGATCTATACCAAAATTTAATGGGTTAGTTTTTTTGCTGAAACACAGGCATAAGAACAACACTTCGCACAAACCTTTACTGATTTATAAAGAATTCATTAGAAAATAAGATTGTGCTTGATTGGAGATGGTCCAAGCGAACCTAAGCATATGTGTTTCACATCTTTGTATGAGATATAGATGAGATTAAACACTTTTTCTTTCTGGGAGACAAATATAAAGTCACATTGTGATTTTGGATGAAATTAGGTGGTAGCATGTTGTCACTGCACCAAAGGCCTAATTCTCTAAAGTGGAACATTTGGCCTCATGTGGCCTCATTCAAATCTATTTATCCTCTGATCTAGGAGCAGTATTTCACCTTAGTAACCCTATCAGTGTCCTCCACTGACATCAGAAAGATGGAAGGTTTGAGGTAATACAATTGGTTTTGGATGATGGAAAAGTTCATTGAGCGTTTATTTGTATTTAGATCTAAATGTAGCCATCTGCCAGACACACTGGAGAACTAGTCCAGAAATAAAACATGCATGAAAATGAAGAACATAAGCACTTTATTTAGGTCTGTTTTCCAAATTTTCGTAACAACAATAGGATTGTGTGTAACTTTTGTATATCCAGTTGACGGGAATGAACAAAAGGGTTAAAGATGTTTTTGCAACAGGGGATATGTGCAGGCTTTCTGCTGCGATAGTGTGTTGATGGTAGGGAGCCGTGTCACTACACAGTTTACTACTGAGCATTGTTGTTAACACCATCAGCCTCTCCCCACTTCCCACTCACAGCCTTCCTGCGCTACTGCAAAGCTGAGGTTGGGGGCATTATTGTTAGGGGGCATTAGAGGGCGTTCTAATTGATCCTTCCAGGCAGGTAATTAGCTCTGATGGCATGTGCACCCATGGTGATGAGAATGACAGAGACATAGCCACGTCCTGCCCCTCACCCCAATCATCAACACTCAAATAAAGACTATGTGACCCATGGAGTTGCCACATTCTCTGGTCATTCTTAGGAAAAGACAATAGGTCTGGCTTGTTAAAATAGGCTCCCTCTCAGCGGGGGAACACAGGAGCCACAGCAGCTGTCCCATAGTATAAAGCTTCAATAGTCTGAGCAACCACAGAACCTCCAGTACAAAGATTTGCTTTTTTTTTTATACTTCTGTGAGGACATACAACATCTCATTAGGAATGAAATATTAAAAGTATTAACATAAACCTTCCCTAGATCTCCGCTGCTATGTGAGAATGTTAGAAAGGTTATTGTTCATAAAAATGTGAAAATTAAAAGTCTGTTTTTATTTAACAGTCATTTTACAATAGGGGTAAAATGTACCAAAAAAGGGATATTTGTAATCCAGGATGTGGCATGTGATAGGACCAGAGTGAGTCATCCAATGTTAGACCACAGCCTTTATATAATATAGACTGTATATAAAAGATGAAAGAATGATGACATCACCCACTAGCTAGACAAGTCCTGTCTTGGAGCCACAAGCTGAGCATTTTGTTGTTTTGTCAGAATCTTGAGGTTTTGAATGGCCATAATGAGTAGAGGTGGGCGTGACTAAGACACTGAGGGACACGAGATACTCATATTGTTACGATTGGTTAATCTGAGAGTGGCTCCACTCTAAAGCATCTCCTGTTTTATTCCTCCTATTTGACTCTAACTGGAGCCAGAATTTGTAGAACATACATTGTTTTCTTTCTAAAAAAAAGACTTAAAACTGAGACAAACAACTCAGCAAATGTTTACTGAGGTCATAGCCCAAAGAAGGAAAAGGATCATTTTTCCAATGGCTTCTAATGAACGAGCACTTCTTTTTGCTACCACAGGTGTCGCCCCCTGCTGGTCCCTGGAAAAAATGCAGGGTTAAGGCACTTCTGCAGTGACTTGCAAAGAATGTAACATTCAACTGAAAAAGGCAAAAACTTTAGTCACTAAATGTTGAAATTTTATGTCAGAAAAAAACATTTGTAATAACGTGACAATAAAACATTGAGAATTTATGTGTAATGTGCGGAAAAATTAAATAAAACACGAAAATATGTTGTATGTTAAGATACAGAAGTTCATATGATTAAAGTAATTATTTTGTGCTGGGGTCGGCCTTGGGAGACTCCAAGGATATATGAATGGAAAGGAATCCTAACTCATCTATCAGATAACTTCCAGCTGAGTTAAACTAAATCTGTATGTTTCATCCAACTGCCATTTCAGGTCTGTTTGTATTCACGGAAGAAAAACAAGTATCAGGAGCCCCAGCAACTGAGAGCATTGTTGTGGGTGAGATGCTTATTCTCTGGTAGAACGATGACATAGAAGGAATCTTGATCTTGTACAGGGAAACACATCCTGGGGCACACGGGCAACAAAGCAACGCAACAATGAGAGCTTCTTCTAAAAATATAAGAGCCTGATTGATGAAGCTTGCCATTACAATGGAATCAGTTCTTGCAGAGGGGATTTCTTTATACAACCTACTAGGTTAGTGCTCATGGGATCAGCTATGGTCAGAGTGACTGCCAACAGACTGTCAGTCAAGGCAATTTGTTACAGTTTGTTTTCACATTAATGGATTAAATTAATACTGCCAGTGCAAAAAGTCTGGAAAAAGTACAGACATTCTGTACTTTAATAGAAGTACAGATACAGTGGATTTACCCAACTGTAAGCAGTTGTAAGAGTTGTCCTGGATAATTTCCACCCTCTACACTGACGGTCTACTGTTCACACTGTCTTTATACAAGACAGTACACAGTTGGTATGTAGGTGGAATTCAGTGAATAAATCTAAGCGTCTTCAATTTAATTTCAAATCCATCTCTATTACACTTAATGTAACCTAACCCTGACCACAAGCGCCACAGCCACTTTGCACCAGTCCAACAAACTGTTCTTTGCTTTAAATCCCTCACAGTACAGCAGACTAACCTGTTTATGCTGCACTAAACTGCAGAGTATTTGCATGGAACCTTTAATAACACAAAGTCAGTCAATACACACCTCAGATCCAAGATATGATTTAACAAAAGAGGGCTTACATCTAAACTTTAAATTTTCAGTTTATTAAATACCACTGAGCAGTCCTTTAAATACTGTCTTTTTTTAATATATCTTTCTCCATCTCCATTCTCTCCTTGTGAAATACAGCAGCTGGAGCTTTAGCTAGCAACACATTGTGGGACAAACTGCACACAGACAGTTTGTGTATTTGCTGATATTTGTTGAGCTGATAGAAACATTGCATTTTAAATGACTTGACTTAAAAAGTGTTGCTCCCCTTTATGTTTGCTCCTCTTCTGTAGAGCTGGCTGGATGCTGAAATACCACGACTACAGCTTATGGACATTTGTGCATAAAAAACGATGCCCACTTTAATCCCTGACTGTTGGGTTATAAATTATGCATAAATTGTATGGATTTTATCTCTTTCATCTCTTTGTATGCAATAACCCTGGTGATTGATACACCATTAGGATTGCCTTTCATGTTTCGTGTACTGTTCAGGCTCAAATTGGTTTGATGTTTGAAGGCCCACAATAGCTTGAAAGAATAACTTCTCTCATATGTCTTAACCCAAAAGTTACAAGTCTGTTTTGAAAATGTATGGAGTAGAAAGTACAAATATTTCTGTAAAAATGTAAGGCGTAAAAGTAAAACGTTGTCAAAAAGATACCTGATAATTCTACTTAAGTACAGTAACAAAGTATTTGTACTTTATACAAATACTTTTTCCCAGTCACACTCACAGGTTTTCTGAAATACAGTCTCAAAATCCCTTATTAAATTTACCATCCAAATCCAGTGAGAATTAAACTGAATTGTGGTCAGTTTGCAATGCTTGCTTTAATGTAGATGAATTGATGATGTAATGATTTTGGCTTATTATTTAGCATTATTTCATGTTTTCATAAGAAATAATCAATCCTTTTTTTATTTTACTATTTTAACATTAAGTGGTGTTAAAGCTTTTCCAAGATGTAATAGCATGTTTATAAATCCTGCAGGTATGAAATCAATATTCATTCTGCCTTTCTCCCTCAGCCTTATTTTGCTATCTGAACTTGCTTCATGAAACAACTACCTGCTACAGCTAGAAACACAATGATAGTGATAAACCAAAACAGCAAATTCGTGGGGTCTAAAAGCCCACTGCTTAAATCTGACATTTAAGTCTCAAGAAAAAGTTTAATGTCTCACGATGTGAAAACTCCAGTTCTGTCACTCTGTCCATCCTCGCCATTTCATCAACTTCCCACACACCTCTGTTACACAGAGTTCACATTTCTGTGCTGCGTTATCGAGTGCCCTTTTGACACATGGGGCTATTTTGAAATCCAGGCTTGTGTGGGAGGATTTAGGAGCCTCTCCTGAACAAGGCCGGCAGTGGTTGATTGTCCAGACTGCTTGGTGGATGGATACTGGTCATCTTGACCCACACCCTGAGCCCACTAACATCGACGCAGCAGCCACCTTTGCTAAGTGCATTCCCAAAGGCCCCAGCCCAAATCCCTGCTTGACCCTGACTGATAAACTACGCTATGGATAGACCAAAGGAGAGCTTTTACCTTTGAAATAAAGGTTAGTGGAGAGTTTTTACAACAACAAACTGGACTATTGTGACTCAAAATATGGGCCCCAAAAGATTTTTGTTCTACTCTTAACAGTGATTAATGCAATTTTATTAATAATTAAACGCTTTCACAAAGCCGTGTTGATTTTTTGGGTTTATTTTTTCTACATATTATTGGGTGTGAATCATATCTACATAAATTTAACAAACTTTTATTTTCAATCAATATGCCATAAAATAGAAATATCCTGAGTAGGATGAGCTACATGGACAGACAGAAGGACCAGATTTGGTGACTTCAACAGGCTCCAGGTTTGGAGTTGTACATAGTCCAAGGAGGTCTGGCCTGCATCATCCGCATGCAGACAATAATTGGTCATGACTGAGAGGCTCCTGTACCCACATGTTCTGGCTGAGGAGCTGATAAGACTTTTGGAGGCCTCTTTTACAGGTTATGTTCAAATGAGGCCTCAGAGAGGAAGTAGTATCATTGGGTGATGGAATCAAAGTTCACCTTTTAGGAAGAAACAACAGTAAATATAAAGAAATATAAAACAATTAAAAAACGAAGAAAAAAATCAAAATATGAGAGAAGATTTAGTTATCCAGCAACATTAGCAATAAAAATTAGGATAAGATTTTGGGTCATTTATGATCTAACAATATTACATATTTTTACGGCTAAACAGGACTTTTCTTTGTAAATGTATGGACTTTTTACACTGTTGTATTGTTAGTTCACATGAAGTGAAATAGTCTTTTCTATTGACCATTTATCTTGAAAGTATCAGTATAAGCATGTGAAGTGGTACTTATTAACTGAAACATGTAACTACCCTCTTAAAACAGCATATTGTCAAACTTCAGTTTTCTTTCCTTCCCTTATTTCCACTTCCCATAAGGAAATATACTTAAGAATGGGGAGGAAAAAAAAGTCTTTTGTTCGTATGGCACTGATAAATATCTTTTTAAGTAGTTCTGTATATGTCAACTGAAAAAAAAAAAAAACATTGAATTTTTTAAAAAACTTTCTACTTGTTGCATTTAACGTTTTAGGTTCCCATGAAAGTTGCAGGAATTACAGAGAACATCTTAAACATATAAAAACCAGCTCACACCACCAGCAGAAATTGACACTTGTCAGACCAGCAACATATTTTCCAGTTTTAGTTACCCTGCCAGAGAACGGAATATTTTTTTTTGTGGACCTTTCTCTATAAACCCAAGAGCTGATCGTGTGGGAACAGCCAAGTAGTTCTGCAGTTCCAGACATACTCTGATATTTTGGCCCCAACAATCACGCCGCTGTGAGATTTTAAAGGATAATATTAGGAAATTATATAATGTTTAAAATTTAAGTCCTCCGTAAGAGCAGGTGAAAAGATGATGAGCTTGGTGAGAAATCAGTTCACACATTGATGGTTTTAGTCTTTTCACTATTTTCATGCTGACAATGATAACAAGAATTAGGCACATACACAACACCTAAACCTGGCTTTTGTCCACCTAAGTATTATCACTTCAGAGTTCCCGTGGATGTTCAGGTACTCCAAGAATATACCTTTCAGTGAGACAGATGTATCATACAAACAGGTGAAGGAACAACCTGAAAATACAACGCCTGCTACAACAGTGTTCTCCAGCATGGAGGCATAAAAATATGGATTATTTCCAATGTTGCCCTGCAAGTGTATAACATTGTGTTTCTATGGTCACTTTGCAATCTCCCTTGAAACCTCTACAACTGTTGAGTACTGGCTGCACTTACTCTTGGTTGTTGACTTTTGTGCTTTTTACTTTTTTTAGACTTTACTCTCATTTTATCCCCTTTGTCATTTGCTATAGTCCCTTTGTGTTCACTTTTCTAAGTGTGGCAGCAAACCAGAGGCGGTGACTCCTGTACAATGCTTTAATTCAGCAGTCCCTCCCGTCTTATCGTGCCCTGCAGCTTGGCCGGATTGGGCAATATAAATTGAACTTGCCCAGCAGAGAGACGCCGGTTTCTCTTTTGGGTCCGCACATTGTTTCGTCTAGGCCTGTATTTATTTAGATGTAAATCAGTTTGCAAAAGTGTTACGTCCTGCCCTTGTGTAGTGGGCGGAGGACTGGTGCTCATTTGTTGGAGGAAGTCAGCCCCATCGAGATTGGAGCTGTGCAGATTGTTTTCCATTATAAGGCTGTTATTGATGTGAGAGGGTGACATCATGCTGCCTCGCCCTCACAGGCAGCGTTGGTGAGAAAGAGCCTATCTCTTATTCATTACTCAGCACAGCGAGGAGGATGGACTTGTCTTCATGTTTCATCCAAAAATAAGTTGAGTGGAGGTTTTAAGAGTCCCCCCATCCCGCAAAAGGGTCACTCCAATAGCTAAACTCAAAGCAGAAGGCTGGAGCATGGAAATTGACTAGTAAGTACCTAAATTATAATACCTGTGCTGTAAAAGCAATAGTTTAACATTCTGGTGAATCAAGCAGTCAAAGCTATAGCCAGGCCCAGAGAACAGACACATTTTGGCTGAATCTGGGTTACTTTCTGGCACTAATGACTCACTTACTGCACTTGCTAATGCCGAGGGGGGCCAGATGTGGCCCAGAAGTCGTAAAGAAGACTTGTCATGGGTCAATGCAAGTATTGTGGTTCAGATGTAGCCCAAATGCCACAGCATACCTGGCCTCTGGTTCACACAAAATGGACCTGTGGCTGTTGTCATATAGCAGAATGACTTTAAGAAGGATGAATAAGACTTCAAAGTTCCTATGACTTTCAAAAAGCACTTTATGCACCAGTCTGAGCAACAGAAACCCATAAAATACCAAACCTTTCTTTTATGTTTCAAATCTTAAGTGTAAATTTTCTCACTTTTTCAGGGCATTGCGGTTACATTTCAAAGGCTTATATTTACCAATGAAGACAGTGAAGACTATTTAATAGCAGTTTGAAAATTAACCTTGCACTTTTTTACAGTATGTGTTAATCAGTGGCATAATCTTGCATAAAGAGAATATGCAATGCCATTTTTAGTATATGAAATATATTTAAGGCCATATTTGAACACAAAGAGTTGTCTGTCTCTCTATGTTAGTCCAGGAACAGATTTGCAACCATTCCAGGTTGTGCACCGCCTCTTGCCCCATGATAGCTGGGATAGGCTCAGCCCCCCTGCCACCCTGCATTGGATAAGCAGAAGAAGATAGATGGATGAACGGACCATGTATAAAAATATGAAGGTACAGGAACCCTCTTTCATTAGATAGATTAAAATAGTGAACTACTTTCAGCTTCCTCTGGCAAAAAATGCCAGACAATAACATAAGTCATGCTGCGGCCTGTGAATAATGCAGTACTAATTTGAGACTGTTGGTAATAGCTATGCCACCTTCATGTGACCCATGACTGCAGACTGACACACAGCATAACCCTTCTTCTGTTTAATTCTTAGCTTAATCTTTGTAGATATATAGGTACAATCTAAATATTTTTCCTGCATACTTCACCTTTTTTCCCCCTTTTTTTTAGAAAGTCTTTCCCTCGTGAAGACAACATCTAATAGGCATGCAAAGGGGAACGAATTAATGGAATGCCAGCTTTAAAATAAAGGCAGAGTAACACCATGTCCTGGCTTGCATGGCCGCTCATAGCTGGTAGAAAGCTACAGCTATGGGTCCAATCAGCAGCTGGTTACCCTATTTGAAGCCTGTTAGTACTGATCAGGGTTTTATGACAAGCTCAAACCTGTACAAGTAAAATTGTAGAAGACTTATAATAACATAGCCCATCTTCATGTCTTATGGGTTTAATTCAAGTGCTCACATTTTACTCACATGTCAAAAGTTGCCAGCAGGTTTATTTACAGCAATAAATTGGTGTCTGTGTTACGATAATAGCACTCGGTCTCTTGTGATCTTTCACAGGATAAAGTAACTTTTATTTGTATGGCCCAATATCACAAGGCACAAGGCCTCAAGAGACTTTACAGAAATCTTTGCAGCATACAATACCCTCTGTGTTCACAGTCTTGATTTAGATAAGGAAAAATCCCCCAAGTAGCAAAAGAAAGAGAAAGGAAAAAAGTGTGTACAGTTGATGGACAGACATAAACAGTACTGTAATAGTTTGTCTTCCAGACACATATCGGCTACACTTGCCTGTCTTAGAACATCTGCCAATCAAAGTGGGCTCAAATCCATGACTGAGTAATGAAAAAAGGAAAATTCACCCAGCACAGAGGAAAACTATCCACACATATCAAAAGGCTGTTAACTTAACGCTGTTAACCTTGGGTTCTGTGCTGAATTGACCCAAGTGGTATTATTAGGTGGGATAAACAGTCAATATAGGGTAGAACCTCATGTGGTTTTGACTGACTGGATTTAACATCCTGGATATGGTTGTCAGTGGTGATGTATGCATGGAGTTATAGAATGTACAAGTCAGGGTTAGGAGAACGGAAGAGTTTTTTGAGGTTTTTGTTACAGTAGCCTTTTTTGCAACGCAGTCACCTTGTGAGAGCCAACCAGTCAGAGAATACAGATTTTTCCCTAGCAATCAGATGCTGTCAGAACAGTCTCTAGGCCTGCGTGAGTGAAGCCTTAGATGGTTTGACTGCTGTAGCTGGCTTTGAAAAGCTGACAACTGCAGGCTGTTGCATTTTCATTGGTTTCAGTCATCAGCCACCACGTTTCCCTTTGCACAAAGTACATTGTCTTGCCATCTAACAGGTATCAGAAGATAGCTACATCCTTTATCCTAGTATTATGGGCAGCACTGGTGAGTCACGTGGAATGTGTAGTGTGCAATATTGCATTGTCCTTGGCTCTTTAGGTTAATTTAGACTAATCATTTAAAGATAACTGGGGCTAAGATGATGCAACAAGATAAATCTGTTCTTTTCTTCATGTACATGTATTTATATTGTTATATAAATTAACGCCATTCATTTTACCCCCCCCCCCCCCCCTTTGTTGTTCCCTTACTGCCAAGTCTCATGTCCTTTCCCGGCTTCCGTAGGCATTCCTTCACTGTCAGTTAGTGTGCGGGTGACAGACAACAGCGGTGAGCCTCCAAATCTAAGCTCCAAGTGTAAACTATGGAAGAGATTAACAACATTGAAGTGGTTCCGTGCACAGAGTCTGACTATCTAAAGCCGTTCAGGGTGCACTATAGCCAGGTGAGTTATTATTGAGTAATAACGGCTAGTAGATGCTGTTGGATGATGTAGGCTAACCCAACCCCCCCCCCCACCCACCCCCATTCATTTTTTTAGCATAACATGAAGGCTAAGCCGACCTTAAACACAATCACTGACAGCAAAAATTGGCATTACATGCACCACGACGACAAAAAGAGGTCTGTATTTGGTCTGGTTTGAAACGCAGTTACCTCTGTGTTTTACGAGACAGCTAAGCTAACAGGCAGCTATGAGCTACCATGCTAACGGTAGCCTGCTGCTACTGCAGAGGGTTTTTTTCATGGTTTAACAGAGGCACATGCTTTATATTAGAGCGAGGAGATGTAGATGGCTCGAGTTGGTCTTTTTAACGTGAAAAGAGAGGGGTTTTTTGCGCTATTTGCACTGTAAAGACAGGCGAGACTTGTTGATCTCAGCTGTCAAAGTGACCCAGTCTGGTGGGTCTAATAAGGTCGAAGGTTTTGAAAGTTCAGATGTGTAGAGAGCTAAGTTGCCCAGGCTTGTGTTTGAGCGACACTGAGTAGTTATGCCTGTTCATATCCTTTCGGGATTTAAAGTGTCATACGTGTGTTTGTGTTTTATTGACCTGCAAAAATGTGCAGATCATGGACAGAACATAGTGCAGAGAAACATGCACCTACCTCAGATCAGCATCACTCTTTTGCATTAAGTTTCAATTAAGAAAATATAACTATAAGTCTTTTTGTTAGTATCAATCTCATGCTCCTGTCTTAAATATAAACCATAGTAGATGTGCCTTTATATTCAAACGCTTTAGTTTAATAAGTCTTACCCAGTCATTTTGAGTACCTATATTTGGTTTTTCAGTTATCAAGCAATTTGAGTCAGCATTATTAAGAGATGCAGAGAGGAAAGGTTGAGATTGTTTGGAGGTGTGCAGAGGAGGGATAGTGAGGATATATTGAACAAAGGATGTTGAATATGGAGCTACCAGGTAAGAGGAAAAGAGGAAGACCATCGATATAGTGGAGGAGGACACGCAGAGGGTTGGTGTACCAGGAGAAGATACTAAAGGTAGGGTGAGATGGGGGGCAGATGGTCTGCTGTAGTGGTACCTAATAGGAGCACTCGAAAGAAGAAGAGAAAGAAGATTGGACTGTTACTGACCATGCCCAATAAGTTTCCTTAGTGAGGATGAATAGTAAATAAGTCAGTATATTTTTTGCTATTGTGATTACTAATTCTGCTTGTAGGTATTTTTACGGACTCTCTTAGTGGCTCATCATCAATTTTAGGTGTGGAAAAAAATAAGCCTACTGAACCTTTTTAGAAGCACTGCAGTTTTTACTTTCACTGCACCTGAACACATGGGAAAAAACAGGAGAAAAAAAGTATTTGCAAAAGGAAAGCTACTCCTCTGAGTTTGATTGTTTTGAGAGATGTAGCGTACACTGATGAAATGAACTGATAAGCTTGTGAACTGGTTTTGATTCCCATCCCCAATAAAATTTGGTTTCTTTGTCAGTGCCATAATGATATTCACTATTTCTTCCTATCAGTTACAAATTATTCATTCAGTCATTCATTTAGTCACGCTGTGACTCAGATCATAGTGCCACAGTTATCTCACATTTTTCTGAATATGAATGCAATGCAGTTCAGTGAGGTTGAAATAGCGAGTGCTGATCTCCAAGTCACCTAAAAGAGGGGAAAAATGTGGGTGTTTATGCTCATGTTGATGGGATTCATTTTTTCTAACTAGACTTTGCTAGTTAGAAATTCAGGTGTAAATATGACTTAATCGCTTCAAACATGTCCTTGCTTTTCCAGCGCTTCTTGTGCAGAGTCAATTGTCTTGTAGGTCGATAATATTTATTATCCAAGGACATAGGTGTCTCAGGGGCTTGCGGGTGCAGTTTTAGTCACTATTCATCCATCCATGCCAGCATCTATCTATGATCTATCCACCTTTAGCTTTTACCTTTATCCACCTTATCCAGGTGGTGGTAAAATAATTTAGGCAGTGCTGATTATCTCTGACCAAAATCTGATATTCATTCTCATCGTTTATCTCACTGCACTGCTTTATATATGCATCTTAAATATTAGAAGGTTTGGGCTTCCTAAAGTGTCCCCGCCAATGAACTTTGATTGACTTTTTTTAGGTTAGCCATTAATAATTTACTATAAAAATTGTCCTCCTACTAAAAGCAAAGTGTGATGACTGTGTCCCGATGGTCTCCTTGCAAAGTGAGAAGTGCTTCCTTACCCAAACACGGGCGGCAGTCCAGGATGAATTTATTTTTAGGTTTCAAAATATTTGTGCAGTTTCTCTGTTGCTGGGCTATGGATACATCTCCTGGTTGTGTAAAACCTGGATAGTGACTGTGGTGCTGAACTCATTCTTAAAACTTAGGAGCTGCTGCGTTACTTACACAGTAGATTATAAGAGCATGTTAATGACATCTGTTTCATGTAATTAGTACATGCCAAAAAAGACTCTTTTGTATATTTTGTTTTGGAAACAAATGAGAAAAAAGGGCTTTTAATTGGTACTTGCAGTGACAAATTGTGGTTTACATGTATGGAAGCTTCTTTTTTGTATTGTTGTTTTCAGTGTAATCCAAAAACTCAAGTACCATGGTACTCTTTTTGGGAGTTTGTCCCATTTGGGGTACACACCTGTGACAGCAGAGGGGGAAGGTTAAGCCTGTCAAGAGGATGGTGGAACGGCTAAAGACAGCAGATGGACAACAAAAGAGATGACGGGTGGACCCTCTGTGTTTCTCTCTCTGTCCTGCCTTCTCTTTCATTCTCATCATTTCTGCCTTGCACCTCAGGAGGGGCTGTTCAGAGACTCCCCACAAAGGCTTTTCAATCATGCCGAGGGAGCATCTCTCCCACAATCCTTTTATGTTCATCTGTACATCTTCAGCTTTTGCTATTGGCCATTAACAGAAATCTACTCACACTCACAGCAACACACTCCATATGTACATAATGTCACGCATAAGAGGCGCTCTGCATCATTAGTGTTTATTGGTGTTTTGTGTCGCTGCTCTCGCCTCCTTCTCCAAAGCAGGTGATTGTGCTCTGTTGACTCTGGGAAACCCCTCTTATCTTTGTCGCCTCGTGCTGACAGCGAATCACGAGTTGGTGCTTAGAGCGAGATAATTACCTTCTATTTATTCATTATAATGATTTGAATTATTCATCTAGAATTATGTACCTTGTGCGTCTTTCAGCCAGTGAATGAATATGAGATCTTTATGATCTTGAAGCGCACATTTTCTTACGTGAATGGTTATTTATCTGCTTGTGCTTGAATCACAGCAGTTAACTGATTACCATAGTGATTATCTGCTTATAAATAAGGGCACAGTTCCAGGAGGATATAATTATTAAAATTATTTGTTCACAACACAATAACAACATGGGTTATCACAGTTTAAACAGTCTAGATTTAATGAATAACGGTTCCATCAATTGTAATTATTTCAAATTTGATTTTACAGGTTTGCCATGAGATAAATGCGTTAAAGTATTTGATTTCTTCAATACTCTACGAAACTTTTCTTTCACTGAAAACACTATGTCCATAACATAAACACTATGTTATGTTCATTTAGACTCAATTTAGGCTAATGATGACAGAAGATAGAAAGTTGGTGCACTATGGTCAGTTTAGTTAATCCAGAGAAAGCATCTAGTTTTTGTTCCCCTGTGAATAAGTTCCAGAAACTAACTAAAATCCACCAGAGTTGTCAAAAAAAAAAAATACATCAATACTGAAATATTAATCAGTACTAAAAATGTTACTATTGGATACTCAGTTGCAACAGTATTGATACCAACGGTGCTGTCTTGCCTCCTGCAGTTGGCATACAATTTCAAACAGTAGTGCTGGAGACAGACTGGCAGACAACCCTTCCTTCAGTAGCAGCTGAAGTAGTTGACATTCACAACACTTTATAAGGAATTTTGAGAGGTCAGTAAAGCTCCTGTTTCAAGAAGAATGACGTATTGTGCTTGCTTTATGGTACTACTTTTGTGTCTGGTGAGGCTTAGAGTTAGGAACACGGCGGTTGGGACTGCTTTAGCCTCCTGTCTGCTAAATCGTATCACTGACCTGGACTTCTCAACCATGTTCGTGGTGTTTGTACCTTTTGGAACATTTTTAATGGAAGTATCTAAATAAAATAATATGGCTTAGTGTGTGTATGGTACAGACCAGGCAGGAGGTTTGAAGTTCAGTTTGGTGAGGTTCATATTGATGGCACTGGTGTATACTGGCCTTGATTTGAGGTTTATATACTCTCTGTGGATTTCACTGGAGGACACAGTCAGTTTGTACTTGGAAACTGCGTCCTTGAGAAGAAACTGCACATGCTGGTTTTTTTCCCCCCTGCACGTGTAGATGCTTTTTGTCACTTTTAAAACACGGTTGACCATTGTAATGATAGTCCTGCTGCCTTTGTCGAGACATCAGGGTCAAACAGAGAGACTATAAATGAAACCAGGAAAAAAACTGGAGCGCGCATGATGAGACTCAAAGGGAGCTATTGTATTTGAGGATGGTAGTTAATTTTTTTTATTCTTGCTGCAGCTGTCTGCTTTATAGTCAGCATAGAAGGTGTGTGTGTGTGTGATGGTTATTAGACTTTAAGCACCTAAAAGATCAAGCCCATACATCCCTCCCTACAACAGCCATTCACGTACGAGCCTGTCATTTCGGATGGCCAAAGCCAGAGGGACCACATTAATTTCAAGGTCCTGTGTAGCCTGCTTCTGCTTGCCTTGCTCTCTCTCTTTCTCTGCCTGTGTCTCTCTCTTTCCCCCCGTGGGCTAATCTCTCTGTCGTAATCCGTGTCGGCCATGATTCTCCATCTCCCCTGGGCCATTCAAGCTGTCCCCGCCTCCCCTCTCTCAGCAAGTGGCCTGAGTAATGAGGGGAACCCCGCCATCTGTGAGTGGTGACAGGAGACTAAAGAGGGAATGTGTGTGCGCTGACACATTCATGCAGTGCAGTTTTACCTTATGTAGTAGGTCACTGCTGGAAGATAAATGTGTTGTATCTACAGTGTTTTTAACAGTAATCATGGCCAATTAATGGTGATGTACTGTAAACAAACCATATTCAAGGTGTTTGCTAGTCTCTTTGTGGTGCTGTCTGAAATTGCTGACAACATTAAGGTATTTCTTTAATCTTGAAATTCAGATGACTTTTTGTTCTGTTTTGCTTTTTTAAATAGAAAGACCTTCTTGGATGTTATTTTTATCCTCACTGTTTCATAACCTTGAGTTTGTGTTGTTACCAGAAATGTCTGTATAGTAGTTGCAGTTTACTCTGAACTGATGGTGCACCTTTCCTGCACATTTCTTCTGCACTGAGCAAATTCAGAAGCTTGCTTAAATCAGCCTTTAGATGCATTATTGACCACCTAAGCATTTTTGACTCCTTTTAGCATTTGTTCCAAGAGATCTGAAGGTTTTCTTCTGAAGGTTCAGTCTCTGTCTTAAAATCTTGCTCAGATTCTTCCTGTTTTGTGTTTCTGTACCGGGAGGTTGACCAGGTTGTTCTGGGGGTTCTCGAGATTATTCAGCTGCCTTCACACAGAGTCTCTGGTCCTGTGATAGGTCTTGTTTTTGTACTTGGCTGTAGGGCCACTTTAACCATAACCTGCAGTAGCTGGAGGACTGGATTATAAAATGCCATTTTATCTCAAAGTTTAGCTCTATTGTATATTTTAATGTTTCTGCTGTACAGCAATGCAATGTATAGCCTCAGTTTGACAAAGGCTCAGTTCTGAACAACATGGATGGGTTTAGGGGCAGGACAGCCCTAGTGCATGCATTTGTAACCATTTACTTATGCAAATACCCTGCAATTTCCATGTAATACGTTCAGTGATGGCAAAAATACTCAGCCTCAGCAGAGCATTTTCCAGAGCCAAGCATTTTTATAAAGCAACAAGCCACGAGACGTGCATCCCTACCTCAGTCATGACAAAATGATTTATCACACACTCCATCACCATACCAGCTTTGCTTTCATAAGGAGAAGTGAAAGGGCTTGGTTTCATATAGGAATGATGGCATGTAAAACACATATACTAATTTCTAACATGGAAGGATTTTGTGAGTAATTACACCCGCAGCATGTCTGCAGTGTTTTAATCACATAATATCGGGCCTTTAATAATGGCTGAACATGAGATTATGTATGACTCTCATTGTTCTATCTTTTTTTCTTTTTTTAGTTCAGTCAGTTAAAATGTATTGTTTGAATTTAATGGAGATCTGACAAAATAAATCTTCTTTTAATATTTTTTTTCACTGAAATTGGAGTAAAAATGTATTTTTATTTACAGCTGCAATTTTGGAATAATTTATACAATTACATGAAGTTTAAAATGTAAAAGCTTTTCATTGTCAATTAATTAAGAAAGGAAAAAAAAACATTTCAGAGGCTTCAGCCAATAAATAATTAGCATTTTTGAGTGACTTCATTGCAGTGACTTTTTCACTCTTTCATGATCTTTAGACAGGAATTCCTCTCTTATTTGACACAGAAAATGCCTTCAGTTAATCATTGAGTGTTGCTAACTCTGCTTTAGTATGCAGTAAAATTGCATATGTAAGTGGGCAGTCTTTTAATTGTGGAGCCAAATAAATGAACATAAATGTTTTATGCTTCCATTTCACACCAAATCAGGACAGTTAATGGTGCATGAACAGAATTATCCTGGCTTGGCTTCATGCTAAGGTCATGTGACTATGACCTCTTACATCATGCGCTGGATGCCGTGTTCTTGCAGTAGCTTGCATTTTGTTGATGTGCATTTTAGTTCCTTTGCTTAGACGCAGATTTACAGAGGGGATAGTAATGTAGTAACACAGCTATTGTACAGCGCAAATTATGATATTCACTTGTCTTCAAAATATTTATCAAGCAAAAGTAATCAACATAAGACAGAACTGTCTCCTAAAATGTGAGTTTTTTTTTGGTCTTGTAAATATCATAGTTTTGAGTCGTATTGCTATTTTGTTTGTTTGTTTTTTGGTGAAATCCGTATACCTCTTTATGATTAATTATACCTGGTTAGTTCCAGCAATCACTTGCCATTTGGTGAAGGAATATACGTTTTATCTCAAGGGATTTGTAGTTCCCAGAGAGTCACTGACCAGTTTGTAGGATGGAGAGACTGGGATCTAAGGCATTGTTTTCATTCAGTCATCCATCTTTTTTCTTCCGCTTTATCCCATTTAGGGTCACAAGGAACACCCGGACAGGTCGCCATTTTATCACAGGGCTAACACAGACAGAGAACCACATGTGCTCACATTCATACCTATGGGCAATTTAGAATAACCAGTTAACCTAACCTCACTAACTGCATCTATTTGGAATATGGGAGGAAACCAGAGCACCCACAGAACATGCAAATTCTATACAGAAAGGCCCCGGCCATTTAGTTACTACGCTACAGATGAAACCCTGAATGAATGAATGAACTTTTAAAAAAAGAAATGAGTAACTGATAATAAGGGTGCTAAATAAAGCCTCTTCCTTCCTTCCAAGCTTGCCGTTCTCATTTCTTTCTTCTTTTTTGGGGGGCCTGATTTTGTTTGTGGAACATGCTTTGAAAGGAAATTAACTTCCACACAATCAAGTAGTTGTGATTAAACTTTTCCCTTTCAGATAGAAATCTTTAAATTCCATATTGCAGCTTTAACCACAAATCATGTTGCTACAACAGTAGTTATGTTGTCTGATTGAATCAGTGAAATTAGCTGTACCACCTCCCTTTTTCTTGGGTGGTACTGAAAACAGCTCACTAACACACCGTGTGTTGTAGCTGGGATAAGCCTGTTCTAGTAAAACTGTCATCCCTGCGTTTGAAAGAGCTCGTAGGTGGAGAGGAGGTGCAGCCTAAATTTGAATCAAGGCCATATTTCTTCAGGCATAGAAAATGTAGGCCAACTTTACCATATTTAAACAGCACTGGATGCAGAGATAGGAATATGCTAGGTTAATGTGGTTATTTCACACAGGGAGAGCTTGTGGATGGTACATGAACCAATTATTTAAATGACAAGTAAGAAGTCAACCTTTGGCAGCAATGATGGCCTCAGGTCTTCTTGGTAATGATCCTATAAGCTTGGCACACCTTTTCTTTGGAAGTTCCTCCTGCTTTTTCAGCTGTTTCCGGAAAACAGACGAAAAAACGCTGTTTTCCATTACTCATGTAATTATAGCTTTGATGAATGTTGTTTTCATCTGCCCGACTTATTCTTCAGTGCCACTGTATTGGCTGAGTAAATGCTGGAAATAGACAAACATTTTGGTATTATTTCACCTTGAGTATTGTAACATTAGGTCATGCTAGCTTTACACTGGCCTTGCTGTATGTAGAAAGCAGGTTGACCTTGAGCCTTATCCTGATATTTTGACCCAGGTGATTTATCCATGTAGCTAAATGTAGCTTTAGGAATTCAGTTGATTGAAGCAATGACATGTATTGGCTAATACATGCTAAAAGAAGTGGACATGCCAGTTTTTATATTTTCAAAAAGCAGCAAAGCTTAGAGCATGTAGCTTTCCATTGAACAAATTTGGCTTTATACATTTCGGAACAAACTCCTAAAACCTTTTCCAGCCATTTTTAATGAAAATAATGTAAAAGAAAGGAAACCAAACTTTCAGGATGTTAGCTCATCATTTTACAGATGAGAGTCACATGCCAGACAATGCATGTGTCACAAGCTATAAATTGAAGCCCTGTGATTTCTGGAATATTTTTGTCTGTCTTTTGTGTGGGTAACACACCTCCTTTGCAGCTTGATCATAATTATACAGATGGAAATTTACTGAAAGAGTGAAGCTGCATGTTATGCCAATGTGCTGATGTGTCCACAGGGCTTTCAAACACAACAACTTCTGTCACTTAAGTGTTTTATTGTTTAGTTGTCGGGAATCTCTCTCTGCAATTGCGAGGCAATTGCAAGGCATAAAAAGAAAACACGTTTTTCGTGGTGCTTTTCTTTTGCTTTGCATCTGCAGATGTTTTTATTGGGTGCGCTTTTTTCAATAAGACAACACTAATTGTGCAGCAAATATTCTTGTTAACCAAATGAGAGGGGATTTGATATCTTGTCATGCAAATCATATGAAATAAAACAGGTTATAATACACTGATTGCAAACTGTAGGCACTCTTTATCTTTTTAAACACTTTGATTGACGCAGCTGGAACCCAGCAGTGTTTGAGAATTACTATGAGATCATACTTTTTTTTTATTTATGGTGTTTTATTGTCATCTTATTTCTACGCAGAATGGCACAAAGAAATCGTGGGACTTCATGCGGACCCATGACAGGTAAAAAACACTTTCAATTTACTTTTACTGCTCCTGTCCTTTACTTGCATGTATATTTACTCAATACATCTTATTGGCAAACTAAATGGCTAATAAATAATACCAGACTACACAGAAGAGGTAAGAAAACATTAATGTAGCCTGAAATGAGACCTTGACACACAGCATTGTTATTGTTGAGAAACTGTATAACATGCATGTTTATGTCAGGAGAGATTATTCAATCTCGAGAGCTTGTTTTAAACATAAAGCCGTGCTCAGAAGTTTTCTCATTATTGGCAGTTTTTTTCCATTTGTCGATAATGGCTCTCACTGTGGTTTGCTTGAGTCCCAAAGCCTTAAAAATGGCTTTTTAATCCTTTCCAGACTGATAGATGTCAATGACTTTGTTTCTTACTGGTTCTCAGGTGTCTTTAGATCATGACAAGATTTGTTGCTTTATAAGAATTCATAATTTCACAAGTCGGAGCAATAACATTTTTAACGTCACTGGGATAGACTCAGTTTTGGGATTCCATTTCCGAAGTTTAATGTTAGATTGCTTTATTCATTCCAAAACCTGTTTTGATGTGTGTTTAGCATCATTCCAGTTGTGTGCAAGTTTCAGTTGTCTAACTGTTGAGTAAAGCTTTAAGAATTTGGAGGTAGTTCTCGTTTTTGATTATTCCATCCACTTATGCAGTGTACCAGTACTACAGGCAGTAAAACAACCTCAGAGCAAGATGCTACCACCACCATGCTTGGCAGTCGGTCCAGTGTACTTAAGTTTAAAAGCCTTTAGTCTTCCACACATACCTCTTGTCATTCTGGCTATGTAAAATGGCAGTTTCCAGACCATGGTAGGCTTAAGCCTTATTGGTTCCTAGATTGCTCCTGAACATCCAAACCAATTTCCTCTCATCTGACTTCTCTGGTATTTTTACACCACAATGATCTGGTTTCTCTTAAAAATGCATTGTATTTGGAGGATCGTCAACCTTAACACACCTTGTTTTGAAGAAAGCAGTGCCATGCAATTATACAGGGAAAGTGGCAATAAATGTCTGAACTTTAGTGGGGCTCTGTAAGAGAAATATCACACATTTGCGTCAAAGCCGTAATTCCAACTCTCAGTCTGCCATAATGCCCTGAGGTAAGTCTCGGGTTATTTCAGCCCCATTTTGTTCTACTAATGACCCCAAAGACAAGTTCTTTTGAAAAATAGTGCCACAGAGGGAAGAAGCAGTAAACCCAAACCTGCATTTCTCTACCCCATGTGGATATTGCGAAACGGGTTATTCCCCGTGGGGCATGTATCAAATAGACCCTGGATTGTTTTGCATTTTTGTGCAAGTGTGCATAGCATTTTCTTCTCAGCAGGATGTTGTCTTTCAGAAGAACTAGTCAAAGATTTGAAAGACAGATTTTTTTTTTATCAAAGGCAACATTAGACTAGAAGAGACTGTAGTCAGAATGGTATGAGATACGTTATTGAATACATTTTTTTCAGCTTGTTTCTTATGAAGATGAGTTTGTGGCGACGTGCACAGTTATTCATCTGCTTCATAAGCATGCACATTTACCAAGATTTGCGGTTATTTGATAAGTGGCCTCCTGGGGAAATTACAGTAGTTAATAGAAATTTAATTTACCAAGATTATTAAAAGGTCTTTACCTGACAGTACTGCATAAATAAATACAATTAAACTGTAAGGTTAACTGATAACCTGGGTTTTCATGATATTTCATGATGTTTCAGGGTGTATGTGGTTCACAGTCTTTCCTTTTAGCTTCTTCTAAAGGATCCCAAGGGTTTTCCCTCACTATGTGGATTATCCACCTATTCACATGTATTCCACATGTTATGGATTCATCTTCTTGTTGGACAGGCCTCACCTCTTAAGGCCTGTCAATATTTAAATATTGTGACGGTTGGTTGCTACTGGACATTCCAGGCTCTATTTGCCTTGTTAAACCTTTAATGTATTTGCCACCCATGTGGTTTTCAATCGACTGCTGCATATCCTTTGCTCTCATTGGTAGTCACTTCGATTGCTCTAAGATGGGAAAAATTTACCTTTGTACCTGCCCATATCGTTTTGCCCGGGGGTTATTTCTCCCGTTGTCGCTTGAAATTGCTCAATGTAATTGATATTCTATGGGCTCTGATTGCCACACAACTGCTAATAGATCCGTGTGTGGATATTGCCTTAGATATAGTACTTAACTCTGCACAAGGGGAACAATTTACTCTCGGTGTAAATACGACAGTTGACTGTAAAATGTTCAGTGGCTTTTGACTTAGAGGTGCAGATCCTCAATCCAGGAGCCAAAGATTCTGGAAGTACATGCTTCATTAGCTGCCACTTATCTAGAGAAAGTGCTTACTTTGTTTGCACAAGCAGGGTTTGACCTGAAAACTACAAAAACACATGAAACTGAATTGCTCTTCCATGGGACACATTCAGACACAACAGCGCAAATTACTTTATAGGTGAGTCATGGATGACAATAAACTCTGCAACATTTTTAACAGAATTAGCAATACCACTAGGGTAATAAAGTATCTGAAGAGTATATAGTTTTACCTCTTTAACTTATTTAAGAAACTGTTATTTCTATAGAGCTTGGAGAGCGTTAAAACTTTACAAAGCTAACTGAAGTTTGCATATTGCCTTCTGAGAAAAGCTACCTGACTGTAAAATCACACTTGACTGCGTGGAAATGGTTTTCCAAACAAGACAAACATAAAAACTACACTCTAAACTATAATTTAGATCATTCATACTTATGGGACATCAGCTTCATGTCCTTCTTTGCCTGATAGGATGTCCTGTTTTTATATATGTGTATTAAGATGCTTGCTGATAAACCTTTGGAAATAGGAGGTTTCTCATTGCAGAGGTGCCATTCTTATTGGTTTGTAGTCCTTGTTTATAACAGAAAGCTTCACATAATGAGTCTGAGAATAAAAGACGCCCAGAGGCAACAGAAAAGCAAAGATAAAAATAAAATTATTACTGTGTTAAACCCTTGTTTGTTGTTTGTTCTAATGCATTTTAGCTTGCTGTAAGTTTTATTAGTTCGTAATGTGGCTCTGTTTATTTAACATTTAAAAAATGTAATATTACGACACTTGACTCATTTAAACCAAAGCTGGTAAATTAAAGAAGGGATGTGGTTATGTCCTTGGCTCCGATCTGACAGCAGAAGATGGATTGTGTAGCCTTTAACCCATTTTTTTTTTCTAGTGGGAATTGGGCCAAATAATAATATCCTTAAACCATAAGCTTTCTACCAGTAGTCACCTTAGTCCTGCGTCTCATACGTCTGCCTTAACCCAGATTTCCCGCTGTTCAGCCAGATGCCCCAGAGAGAAAGCTTAACCGTGCATGAAAAGTCCTGAGTGTCTGTTTAGCCTGCTTCTTGGTTTAACTGTTAGAGCTCCTTTTTTTCACCAGGAAGCAGTAGAAGAGCAGTAATGGTGTGTAACAGCACTATAAGACCATGACTTGCCACAAGGGACAGCTCCAATGCCTCAGGCCTGTGACCCACTTTTTGTCTACATCCTCCTCACTTGTGTCTTGTGAGGTGATATTGCCCTACAGTGCAGTCTTCTCGTGTATATCTGTAATCAGCTTCAGCAATATCAGTGTGAAAAAGAAGCTCTAGAAAGATGCAAGGGAGGAGGTGAAAATGGCTGTTCTGTGTTCTCAAGGTGAGAGCAAACAATGGAGTATGGTGAAAGGAGCTGAATAGATAAGTCGCAGAGTTTGCTCACTGGATTCAGATATGAATCAAAGGCTTTTTAATCAGTAACAGAAAGACAGTTGACCTTTTTCTGAAGCTGTTTTCAGGGCCACGAGATGGTATATTTTATGCAAATTTATAAGGATTTATAAGTTAACCCCACAGTTAATTCCAGCTTTGATTTTAACTTGTTATTGCTGGAAGTGCAAGTTCAATTCTGCAATTTTGAACACAAAAGTGTTTTGAAAAAGGACCCAACAAAGCAGCAAGCATGTTTGAATTTGTAAAAATGGCAGTTAATGGCTGTCATAGTTTACAGGCCTACTTGCTGCTACATTTATTACCTGGTGTAATCTCCTTTACCTTTTTTATTAACTTTAAGTATGCACAGTAGAGGTGTTTTTAATGACTTTTTAATCTGTGTGTGCTATGATCTGTGTTTGTACCAATAAAAGTGAGGTCTGTAGTTACTTTTCCTTTGATTTAATGCACACTGTAGGGACTAGACATTTGTTTTCACTGAAGGTTAAATGAGGTAGTGGATTCAATAAAATAAACTACAAAGGGAACGATCCCGTTTTTAAGAAGGATTAACCAGTCAGCTGACATTACACATGTTTGAAAAGGCAAAACTGAAAATCTAAAACGCAAACAGACATTAACCAAGTATCAGCACAGGAGCTGCAGCTAGGTGT
Source organism: Perissodus microlepis (assembly GCF_051167445.1). Taxonomy (NCBI): domain Eukaryota; kingdom Metazoa; phylum Chordata; class Actinopteri; order Cichliformes; family Cichlidae; genus Perissodus; species Perissodus microlepis. Next base: position 17,183,991 of record NC_140475.1, read on the forward strand.
TGTACCAGCAAACTCTTGGTTCCTTCTTTCCATGGGAAAGACAGGGCAGGGCTTCCTGCCGCCTCAGACGCATCCGCTTTCCCAACACAAACCCCAGGCCTCAAGTCGCCACAAACAGCAACAGTCAGACTCTCACACACATACACACAAACACACTCGAGCGGTGACCCACCTGTGCCTATAGAGCTCTTTGGGTGCCAGTGGCGAAGCATATCATGCTGACCTTCCTTCTATTTTATCTCCATATCCTGCTTGTTAAGAGTCATTGTGAATATCAGCAGTGAAGCAAGACTCTTATTTTAGAAAACTGTTCATTTTGGCAGACCATTTTATTTTTAGTGGCATGTTATTTTTAGGTCTTTGTAACAGGAAATGTCTAATACAAAGGTTAAGTCAGGGGTATGATGGTTCCGTTTGTTTGTAGGTTATGATTTTTGTTAAACACTGAGATGTGTGTCTCCCTGAATGGCACAGAACTACGTAACATTTTGTATATTTTCTTTTCCCCAACTTTCTTTTTAATGTTAGTAAGGGTGGATTTTCTTAACATGGGCGTCTCAGGCAGATGGCTTTTTTTTTTTTTTTTGCACAGAAGCCCCACACACCTGCTTTTCACATCTTCTATTTGTGAAGGGTAACCAATTGGACGAAGGTTTATTTAAATGGAGAGTCCCTGAAACAAGTCGTTTCAGACAGAGGATGAACTGAAGGACTAAGACCCAGTAGACGATTAACCAGGATTAATTATGAACTGCAGAATCAAGTAAAACTACTTTCAAGTGGATGAACATTGTAACGGAAACCAGACACAATGAAACACAAGTATGATTGTTTAGCCTCAGTTACACAGACATAGTGACGAGAAGCCCCCCCCCACAAGTAGCATCTTGCATTAAGTTTAAAGTCACGACATTGCTTGTGTCGTGCAACAGCTGTGATGTCACTATTTATGGTGGCTTTATACTGGTTTTTGAGAATGTGCCAGGTAAAGAAATTTGGTAGAGTAGTAGTTTTTACCAGGCGGTCTTTTGTTTTCAGAAAGTCTAAGTGTTGGTTGTCAACTGGCAAAAACCAGCGTTTTTGACCCGACGCTTGACCACCTTTATACATGAATCCAGGGTTCTTTGACTTGTGCATGTTTTAGACTGGTGATTCCATCACAAGGGATTTAAAAATTGGTTCACCACTGACTTATTGCTCTCTTGAACTTGACGTCACTGCACCAGTGATGGCAGGTAGAAAACATGTTCTTTGAGAATAACATTTGTTTAACTCTGCCTTTCTCCCACACCCCAATGTCTGCAGTGTATCTGTGCTGATCTTCAACACCACCTCACACTGTTTTGTCCTCGTCAAACAGTTCCGTCCAGGTAAGTTTTCTTTTTCTGTGTTCACAAAGTCGCACACCAAAAACACTGCAGTACAGTTTATTCAATTTCATTATGTTCACCAATCTAGATTAAGTTTGGTATACATCCTATGGACATCCTGTGCATACTTTTTATTCAAATGAATGGAAGCAACAATACAGACTCATAAATAGACTGCAGGAGGTCCCATTACAATGCAGCCTAGCCTCCTTTGTTAGTAGTCACCAGAGACTTTTCCACATTGGCGTTTATTAAATTCAAGGACACCTGGGCAGTGATTTATTTGTTTTGTCCGTTTGTTTTGCCATTTTTTTTAAGTATTTATCTGCAGTGCAAAATGAGATTTTATTTTAAACGTTGAGCTCACGATAGAATTTATCAGACAATAAATATTTAAAGATTGAAATGTAGCCATTGCAGTTAAAATTAGCTTTTTTTTTACCCGAGTGTATTGGCATTTTCTTCCATTTCTCCCACCATCAGCTGTATACATGTGTGAATGGGAAAAGGCCAAGACGCAGCCACCAAAGTCTGCTGAAAAAACCGAGGAGGGTGCTGCAGAAGCCGCGACGGAGTCTCAGGAGGGCCAGTCAGCCTCAGAAGGGGAGAGCTCTTCTCAGTGGCTGCCTGCCTCTGCGGGGGTCACCTATGAGCTCTGCGCTGGCCTGGTGGACAAACCTAACCTCTCTCTGGAGGAGATCGCCCGCCAGGAGGTGCTGGAAGAATGTGGCTACGATGTGCCAGCTTCCAAGCTGAAGAAGATTACTTCTTACAGGTTAGTTTTTTGGGTTTATTGTGCATAATTCCAAAATAATTTACAGCTGATGGTTAGTGTTAGGAGCACTCGGTCAAGGTCTTTTGTCAAGTGTCTATCAACTCAAATCACAGGAAAGTCTCAGTGCAATGTTTTTCATTATCTTATGTATCTTATCTACTTTAGTCACTCCCACTGGATTTCTTGTCCCTTAACAATTAATTTCCTATTGTCCTATTTTGTTATAATTTCCTTTAATTATACATTCTGAACTTCCTTGTGCAGCATTTACTGGGAAATAACCTACATTTGCAGTGTTTAAAACTTTTAAATGATATATACTGTAGATTATTGGAGCACACACACAAAAACTTGGAACTTGGAAAGGCTTTGGAAAGCTTTATGGATGGATTTTAAAAGGTGCCAGACTGAAAGTGCATATTAGTCAAATCATGTGTGCAATTTTCCTGTGTGATGATCTGCCAGTGAATAGCAAAACCAGTGCTCCCCTTATCCTGAGCACTGGGAGTAAAGTGAGTTCTCAAAATTCACTTGGAAAATAAAGTAAGAAGACATTTTTTTTTAAAGACTTAAATAACCAGGCAAATATTATAACTTTTTGCCATTTTACTCTTTCAACTAATAGGTACAGCCATTGAAAATGAGCTTAGTCTATAAAAGCTGTCATTGTTGGATTGGTATATGATTGTTTATTAACCTCATCTAAATGAACATTTTTCCACTTATTTTTTCACTAGCTGCGTGAACATGATAGGTTAGATTATATCCCAGCTGATATGTAGACAGGGCTAATATATCAGCCAATATTAGCTGACATATCTGTATCTGCTTTAACGGACAATAAATAAAAATGTAAAAACATAAAGACGAGAAAGGAGGAACACCCTTCACAGCCATGCTAGTGGTGTTGATGTTACATAGTTTATCCACCAGAGGGCACTCTACAACATTCCTGTTGGCAATACTTGTTTGGAAACGCAACAACTATCTCATCCGAGAGTTGGGCAGAGCGTAAACGATTAGTCCGTCACTGGTTATGACACTAAAACAAGATTATTTTTAAACTGCATTATCATAATATTTTAGACTCATAAATACACATAACCAATCCGTTTATGCTTCATGTGTTAAGGCTATATCGTATTTTTTTCAAATCACTAAATATCGGTATCGATATGGGTCTTAAAAATCATATATCAGTCTGGCTTTAAGTCGGATCATTCTTTGCTGTATATATGAATGTTTCTTGCTGTGATTTGGTGCTCTTTCACTAGTTTAGTCTGTAAAGGTGAAAAAAATGCCTGACAATTACTCTTACAGTGGTTTAATAGTGCATTAACACTGTTTGGCAGTAGCTCAGAAGAGCACCTACTGATCAGAAGGTTGGTGGTTTGATCCCTGATTGCTCCAGTCTGCATGCCCAAATATCTTTGGGCAGGATACCAACCCCAAGTTACTCCTCCAATTGATTCACAATCCAGTGGATGCACAATCTGATGCTTCCATTGGATTGTGAATGTGTGTGAATGTTAGAAAGGCATAGAAAAATTGCTCTTATGAATGGGTGAATGATGCATGTTGAATAAAGCGCTTTGAGTGGTCAAGTAGAGAGATTTATAAGAGCATTACTTAACAGTCTTTGTGACAGTGCAGGGTTTTTTGTATGGTTTGTTTGTTTGTTTGTTTGTTTTTTTTGGGGGGGGGGAGGGGTTGGGGGAAGTTCTGAAATTATAAACTAAAAGTGCACAATTTATATAAGTGACCTGGAAATAAGCATTAGGCAAGTCATCCATCTTTGTCAATGTATTATTAGCTGAGTAGAGCTTGAAGCGGCAGTGAAAAGACCCAGGAGACGAACAGTCCCACATTAGACAGCAGCAGCAGCTGGACAGCTTTGAGTGATGACTCTCATAAGGACGCTTTTGATATAACTTGCACACCACCTCCAGCTCTGTTGGTGTTGTCTACGACCATTGTTGTGTGTAGGCTGCTTCCATTATACAGACGGGGATCATCTTAACCCTCATAACACCTATGAGGGTGTTTCTGACAGAAGTACTCAGTATACTGAAGCTCTCTGCTAATAGCAGGCAACCTGAGGGCACTGTCGCCTGCGGCAGAGATTTAATATTTTATTGAAATGCTAAAGAATTTATTGTTTTTACACCATATGGGTTTGTTTTTTTTATTATAAAGAGTGAAAGACAGATTTACAGAATTCATATGTGACTTTGTTGAGTTCTTTGTTTTTGTCTCTAAGAGTGTTGTGTTGATACTGAAGCACCAGCACAAGACACTCAGCCCTGTTTAAAAATGAAAGAAGATGTCCTTTTAGATTTTTTATTTTTTGTCTCTCCTCCAGGTCGGGTGTAGGTGTAACCGGTGCCAAGCAGACCATGTTTTACGCTGAGGTGTCCGATGACAACTGCGTCAGCCCAGGTGGAGGTGAGCCAAAGGAGGGAGAGCTTATCGAGGTGGTCAAAGTCCCGCTGCACGAGGCCATGACGTTTGCCTACGACGAGCGTATACCCAAAACCATGGGCGTCATTTTTAGTTTCATCTGGTTCCATAATAACATGTCTCCTAAGTACAAGATCTCCACCAATGTGTAACTAGTATTAAAATAAGCCCTCTTTCTACAATTTATTCCAGATTAAATCAAACACTGGCCCAGCACACTCACTCCTCCCCTTAAGGCTCTTCATCCTGTATTGCCTTTTTGCTTATTGGTACATGATGAAGGGTGGGCCCCTTGTCTTGTTGCCAGCTGGTATCTTTAAGGTTTGTCCTATTAGCTTTTTTAAAAAGACAATTGTTTTATGTGGTCCTAGCGTTTTTCCTAAATACAAATATGCCATAGCTGGTTGTCACTGGCACTTTTTCTCTTCTTTTTATACGTAAATCATTCATTTACTGTGCCATTTGTTATCAGTGGCTGCATATCACAGATTTCATTTGCCTGCCCTTAATTAAAGGAATGCTCCACTGTTTTTTAAATTTTATTTTAATGTAGATATTAAATATTATCTACATGTTAGTGTTTTTAAAATCAAAATTTGGTCGAGAAAAAGGCCTTCAATGTTCTTTAAACTTGTATTCTCCATTGCTAGTTGCTTTAGTAAAGCGAATTAAAAGCTCCAGTATATATGATTTCATAATACTGTAACAATATTGTATTTTCTATTATTATGTGGAAATGCCTCAAAACCAGATTGGAGGCCACTGAAAACCACTGTTCGACTAAATTAAACCCAGTTTCAAAATTATTTGTGGTCAATGCACTGTATTTCCGTTTTCACACATTTTCGCACATGATGAGAAGGCTTGCAAGTGAAAACATTCCTCTTTCTCACCTCTGCTACATTAAACGCGGCTGTCAGTATTCATGATTAACCTCTAATGTGCCGCTGGTTACCTTCAGTTTGCCAGCATTTCCACTGAAATCTTGAAAGCATTTTTGCTTTCCTGAAAAAGTCTGACTGTGACAATGCAAAGCACATATACAGTAGCTACTTTTTGCACTGTTTATAATGTAAAGATAGATAGATAGATGAGGTTACAAAAAACAGTGGAGTATTCCTTTAATCCATGATCCAGTAATGCAAAAACTATACTAGTCAATCATGGGGCCTTGTAATGATTGGGGTATTCAGGGATGCCCCATTTAAGTTCTGAATCATAGCCTTCAAGCAATACTTACCTAAGTACTCCAGGCTGAACAATCGTAGTATCATTGAAATCAGCCCTTATCCTTTTCATCAAATTCTTCGTGAAGTCAAACTAGTTAACATTAGCAAACACTTACCTCTGCGCAGAGGGCCTCAGTTTAATTAACTCAATTGCGCTGAAGCACGATCCTGATTAAAAGCAGCCTATTTGTAGTTGGAGACACTTAAATCCACTTCTGGTGACATCTTCACACTGACGTGTTACAGGCGTTTTCAAGCCTGTAGCACATCAGTGGAGTCTCAGACAAACAATAGTTTGTTTCGTTTTTTATTTTGTATGTTTGTTTTTTAGAGTTTTGGAGGAACTCAAATGTATACTGTTGCGGACATGATGTCTTAAGGCAGTAGCCTCTATTTTTCTGATTTTTAGATTGTTTATTTTTTGCACACAACATCAAAGTTACATTATGAACCCATAAATCACATCAATATTAATTAGAAAAATGTTCAGAAAATGTAACCCATGTGAAAGTCTGATTTTTATAATAATTCATTTGCAAAACTCACATGCTGAAAACCATTAATGCACAAATCTGCTCTGTCTCTTATTGTATGCTTCTGTACACTACATGCAATTCACACTGAGTACCTGCTGTAAACATAACATTTATTAAAAGTTGATTGGAGAATGCTTTTCAGTTGTCACTTATAGGCCTAGAGACTAGTCACCGAACTGTGTATTCCCTGACCAGTTGGTGAGTGATTCCTCGATGTTGTTGCCTTTTTTGTGATTGCTTTCATCGCTAGCAAATAGTTGCAGTCGCCCTTAGTTTTCATGGAAGACACGGAGATGAAAACACTAATTGACCACCAAGAATCTGAGAAAGAAAAAGTGGACACTGGGAGTGGTTCCCTTCAAAGTAAAAGTTGTGCCTAACCGTTTACACCAACATCTTCCAAAAACCACAACTTTTACTCTGAAGGCCAAGACTATCCATTTGTGTTTACATTGGACTCTTCACAGTTTCAGTACCACTTTTCGAACAGTTTTCAGGTGTTGGCAATATGTTACGCACTGTATACCTCTCTGTAGCCGATTTCACCTCACAACTAGCAACAGCCTCTAGCAACCACTCGCCTACTGATTAAGAAATACCCATTTTTCCCTAGTGACCAATTATTACCAACAAGCCACTGACTGGTCTCTTGTCAGCAGCCTATAGAAACCTTAACAATCAGTGGTTGCTGGAGTGACCAGTGGTTGCCAGGCTCCTGCCAACCAGTCTCTTGACTTGTATGACTGGACCCTTAATGGTTGAAGTGGAAAGGGAGGAGCCGGTGAACAATTTTCCACCAGTAGGAGCAGGCTAAATAGTTGCTGCGCACTATTTAGCAAAAAGCAACCTGTTTTTTTTTAGGCAGTGGATCTGCATTCTGTAGCTTGGGTTGTTTTAGTGTAGGCAAAACTAGTTTTAGGTCAGTGATTTGTAACTTGTAATGCTGCAGCTATTGCGACAGTTCGAGTCACCTGCTACTATAGTAGTTCTCTGAGTGAACAGCTTGCCATGTTCAAGTTGAAATGACAATACCCTGTCAAATGTCACACCCTACACAAGTAGGTACTTGGTTTACTACATCAAAATGAATATTCATAAGTATCAGAAAATGAGACGCACCTCTGAACTCACAAAGTGATTCTCAACAGCAGCTTCTTAAAATCTCAGGTCCAAATAGTCCAATCTTTGATTATATTCAGAGTGGATCTCTGAATGTGATGATGACCAGCATGTCTGTTACTATATTTTCACATTTCAAAATCACTTGCAGCTTCACTAACTAGGCAAGAAAGTTATCACTAATACTATAAAATGTTAGTGTTTTTCTTCACTCAAAAAGGGCTGGTACATCATTCATTATTTAATATGTGAGGACGAGAACCACCCACCTTGTAGTTTTGTTAACAAAAAGTACATATATAGATGTACAAAAACCGAAGCAAAGCCAATACTGTCTTAAAAAATTCACCTTCAAAGACACATTTCATTATATTAACGTTAGTACAGTAATAATAATAAGAGAACTACACTTTGAAACAACCATTAATAGAGCTGAAATCCTTATGGTGCACCTGCAGAAATGTTTTTTAACTTCAGAAATGCAATGACTGAGTACAGATAGTGACAACAAGCTTAAAGTAATGCAGTGTAATATAACAGTAAATCCTATATTATATACAGCCACATTTCTGTACTTATCTCTGTAGTTTGGGTGGAGAAAATAATACTACTACTAGCATTACAGACAACATTGTCCAAAATCAGCACCTCTCTGAAAGAAGAGCACTTTTAGCTTTAGCAGCCAGATGCGCATATGAATAAATACTCTAGGTTAATATGAACAATCAGTCTAGCATTTTTTTTAATGCGTTTCAAGCACCAAGAACAGCTGACAATCAAAAGTTCAACATTAATTTTTTTTTTAAACCTTATGCTTCTTATTCACTTGGTTTATGTCTATGTTTGTGAGGCTCTTCTCCTCTACATACTAAGAAATCCAGCAGAGAGAAGAGCATAACTTTTGGGCATATCCCTATAAGTGTGTCATGGAGCCACCTGAAATTCCGTCACCCACGCAGATTAAAAAAATCAAAGGTTGTATTTTGTTCCACACACTGACGCAAACATTTGGGGAGTAACTTCCACCCAAATAGCTTAGAAAAATATGCATAATCCTAAAGCCATAAATATAATTTGTTGAGCTTCTTTGTCCTTCGTCGACCATGGATCGTTCCTCGATGTGCGATTGTAGAGTTTGCTCAGACTGCTTGAAACATTTGCTCAATAGGTTCATATTTTCTCTCTCAAATGCATTTACTTTTGTGAGCGTGATATCGGGACACTTTGGAAAAATGTGGAAAGCACCTTTGGAAAACCATGAGATTACTTATTAGTGTTACACATTGTACCCATAACAAGACTGCTGTATGCTGCCTGACCAAGACAAATTTCAGTATTTTGCATTGATGACAACATGCACTTGCCGTGGGCTTGTTTCTGTAAGGTTAGGGAATACCCCAGCATTTATTTCCATCCAGAGTTCTATTAGGATTTTCCAAAGGTTTCATCATTGATGATGGGAGAGTCAGACTGCTGTATAAAGCCTTCTTCAGCAAAGATTCTCAGTGTGGATAAAGCGCTCTCCAGTCTGCCGTACCCCTCGAACTTCCCATTCCCATTATTGGGAAAAACCTAGTAATTCAGCGCCTCACCCATGCTCGAGGTTTCTTCCTGTTAAATAAAATGAGTTTTTCCTTCCCACTGTGGCCAAGTGCTTGCCCTCTGTGTTATTTTAGGCTCTTTACCTTACCTTACCTCAAGCAACTTGAGGCCACCAATGTTGTGATTTCCCAATATATAAATAAAATGGAAGTTAATTGACTTCAGTAGCTTCAGGTTGTCAGCTGACCTTTTTCTTGGGGCACGTAATGTTCTCGAACCTAAACCTGACCAACTGAAGCAACTTCAGGTCATAACGCTGATCCCACAGGATGTTGTGTGGTAGGCATTTCACCCGCCTGTTCTTCCCCAAATATTCCCATCAATCTGATGACCTTTTTCCATTGCTCCAGAGTCTGATCTTCATGCTCCCTAGCAAATATAAACCTCATTTAAGCCACGTTTTCTTAAAGCAACGTAGCTTCCATTGAGCTCTCAGTGTGCACTTAGAAATATTTACCTTCACTGTTAAACATATCCTTGATTTCTGCTGTTGATCTGTTTTAGTAGTTTCACCATGTAGGCCAATAATTTGACCATTCTGAAATGGACTAATGGCTTTTCCACAACCGCAGAATATCTTCAAACATGGTTGCTTGAGAACTGCATTGGTTAGTGTTGGATAATCTGTTAGCAAAAACATATTAATTACTGCAGTAATAGGCTTTTATGTGTTTCCTTAGTTAAATTCAGATGTGACTTGTTTTGGCCAGACAGTGTATTATATGTTCTAACATCATAAATTGCTGTTAGCTTTCAGAAGTTACTCAACACTTCTGCAGTCCCCTTTCTCTCATATGACAATCATACAGCCCTTTGTTTTTTTTTAGGTCAAAGTGGATCTCAGCACTTGTTGTTTGGTTTACTGGAGAACCTCAGTGAAGGATTTCCAATGGTGCTCACAGTTTTCCATTGTCTTGTTCTCATCTAGTATGGTGGAGTATAATAGAAGTATCACACTTGTGTCTAGAAATAACTCATGAAATGTGTTAGCCATGAGGATTCAAGGCTGGAAGAAAAAAATATTTTTAGAAATGTGTTTTACCAGTGTTTGCTTCTGATTTGGCTCAACGTAAAAGCCATTTTAACTTTAAGGCCAGTCTGTAACTTTTAACGTGCCTGTCAAAAGTGAAGAGCTGCACAGTGACTTCTCTTTAGGCTGAAATAGATTTGTTTGTTTGTTTGTTTCAGGCAAGTATTATCAGGTGATTGTTTCCTAACACTTTCCCTTCTAGTTGTCAAGAGTATTTGGTGAACATTGCTGAGGATTTGCAGCAGCATTATGACTCACTGACTGAAAATAAAAGTACCGTCCATGCGGGTGAATAGCAGCTGCAAAGTGGGAAGGATCGTGTCAGATGTCTGCTAATGTGATTGATTGGTGCAGAGAATTCGGTTGCCAAAAGAAGCACAAACAGAGTGGTAGCACTTCAGGTTCAGCTGGTTCGGCCAGCTTCAGCCTGTATTTGAGTTATTTTAGTTTTGTTTAGCCTTTGGAGTCAAAACGTATTACGTATTCTGTGTTATCAGGCCTGCTGTTAATTTTGTACTTAGGATTTTTTTTTCCCCATTGATTTTTTTTTTTAATCAGCTTTTGTGTAATCTTATTTAGTTAGAAACAGCTGTGTGTTTCTGTGTTAAACACACATCTTTTGAGTGTAAAGGCAATCTCTGAGGTCTTTTTTTTACTGATTCAACACTGGTGACTAACATTATTCTTGGAGACTTATAGGAAAAGTTTCACAGTTTTGGAGGAATGTGGTTATTAGACCTTTTTTTTGGCGGAAATTAATTGCAGACTGATGACCTGTCTGGGCAGTTACAGGGATAAGGACTAGAAACAGAGGAAAACCCCGACACAATGCTCCCAATAGTCCAGGCCTGGGACCACCACACACACACACACAGATCTTTTTTTGCATTTAATGCAAATTATAGTAATCACTATACTACGGAGCAGCGAACAAGAGACGTCAGAATATGAGAACAGATTCTCTTCTAAACTGTGAAATGTTTTCTTCACACTTCTGTGTAACGAACAGGATATCGTGTCCAGACTTGAGTTGAGTTTTGCTGTTTTCACAAAAAAACATTTCAGCCATCTTTTTTTTTTAGTCGTCACATCTGAGCGAACAGTAGGCATTTACGTTATTCAAGTCGTTTTTGCTCAGTTTTTAACTACAGTCATTGTGTCTTTGGCTCCAGCACCTTCAAACCGTGTACCTGAATGCCACAAAGACGGAGCATTTGCTGCTACTGCTTCTCTACTAGACGTACTGGTTGCATTGTGCTCTCTGTGTAGACACTCAGTTAGCTTTGGCTTGCTGATAACTGCTGGCTGCAGCTCAACTTCATTGTGTCGGCGCCACAGTGTCAAAAAAGCAAATAAGCACGTTTCGTCCGTTAACTGTCCCTTTAGGTCTACCAGTGCAACAAGCCTAACCCGCCCCTCTGCGACAAATCTAAACACATTTTTGACAGTTTAGAGTGAGGTTGCAGACTGTGCTACAGGTAAGCCATATGCTACTTGTATTTAATATACAGGAAAACTCATATTTATGGTAAGCAAATGACTGAGTATTTCATTCTTGCCTATGCTGGATTTTCAACCATTTGCCCAGCATTTCTACCTCCATCACTCAGGCACACAACAAAGGTGTTTTGTGTCCGTTTGCTTGACCCTAAGGTGTTGAAATTCTCAAAAACAGATCAGTAACGTGGGAACCCAGTGGTTCCCTGTCACAAAATACTTCATTCATCAGTACTTTTATAGCTGTACCCTGCCCCCATGGCTATGCTGTAATTGCTTCTTCAACTGTGATTGTTTTTTGTTTTCTTTTGTTAATGGTTCGTGCACTGTTTGACAGTCTCTTACTGTATTTTTTGATGATCTGAACAGCAGAAAATACATTTAAAGGTGCTATGTGTAGTATTGAGTTATTGAAGAAGGTGTAGTACTGTTAATGATTTTGTATTAAGTCCAAGACTAAGTCACTTTTGCTTCTTAATTAGCAGACTGGTAGCTGAATATTCGGAAGCAACAGAGGCAGTGAAGGAGCTCAGTGACTGTATGTTGTAGCACATGTTATTCTATTAGGCAGTGAAAATCCTACACATACTACCTTTAAGTGAGCAAAGTACTCTTTTTCTTATGGTAAAGACATAAAGAAATTTGTCCAGTTGTGATTTTTTTTTTCTCCCTTTTTGGTGTCTTAAACTGAATTTGTGTTTTTAAGAAAATATTTTCAGAAAAAGGTACAGGTATGAACATTGCATATTTATGAATTTATCATGTATTTTATGCTTTATTAAAATGTGTATACTCATTGTGGGCAGTGTTTTTAGTAATGTTTCGATTTTGTTAATTTATTACCTAAATGTTAAAATATTTAACTTTCAAAACATGACACTTGGTACAAACATACAGGATATTTAAATATGATACTTTGCATGTGCACTGTGTTGGATTAAACTGCATTAAATTCAAATAAAAATGGGTTTGATGCCCAAAGTGTCTGTTTGTGCTCTGAGTCTTTACTTACTTTTCTTTCCTTGCGTAGAATAAGGATCATCATATCTGTGCATATTTTATGTCATTTCTTTTACTGATGTTTATTTGTATCTCAATAGACAAAGAACAGCTAAGTGGTTGAAAAAAAAATAAGGTTTTCAGAGGAAAGGCGTGTAATGCTACTGATGACTGTGCTTGACATTTCATTAGGTACACTTTGCCAGTACCCTCTTTTACCTTCAGAACCGCCCAAATTCTTTCACGTTATAGATTTAACAAGCTGCTGGAAACATTCCTCAGAGATTTTGCATCACAAGAATGCTGTATTGGATTGAGATTTGGTGACTGTTTAGGCTATTTGACTACAGTGAACTCATTTCCATGTTGAAATGATTTGAGCTTTATGAGAATAGTACTCAGTGGTCATAAACAGATGGACATGGTTAGCAGCAATAATCAGGTAGGCTGTGGTGTTTAGATGATGCTCATTTTGTATTAAGGGGTCCAAAGTGTTCCAAGGAAATTTCCTCTACATCATTACATCACCAGCAGGAGCCTGAGCCATTGATACAAGACAGAGTGGATCCATGCTTTCATGTTTTGTTTTTTTTAATCTTCTGTTGGCACCTTTTGGTGAACTTTAGCCTCAGTTTCCTGTTCTTGGTCGATGGGGTTGCCACCCAGTGTGGTTGTCTGCTGCTGCAGCCCAACTACTTCACGGTCAGACGTGTTGTGCATTTAGAGATTTTCGTCTGCATACCTTGGCTGTAACAAGACATAATATATTTGAGTTACTGTTGCCTTCCTATCAACTTTAAGCAGTCTGACCATTCTCCTCTGACCTTTGGCATCAACAAGAGATTTTCACTCAGAAAACTCACCAAGTAGTTTTCTCTGTAAAAACCTAGAGATGGGAATATCCCGGTAAATTGTGGGGATATCCCGGTAAATTAGATCAGCCCATATGGCACCAACAACCGTGTCACATTCAAAGTCTCAAATGTGTTGTCATTAAATTTTGTTGATGCAACTGCTTATGAATGTCATTGAGAGTCTAATCTGTTACCCAAAATGTATTGTTTGCATCAGACAGTTCCATTCACTTCATAGTAAAGCAAAAGATCTGCTTTTTCTGTGGTTACCATAAAATCTACATCACTTCTCCGTGCCTGCTTATATAAACCTGTCAGTGGCCTTTATGGGGCCCTGTGATATGAATCATCCCTCTTGGAAAAAAAAAAAGGCATCCCGATAAGACACAACTAGATGTGAATCAGGAAATGAGACAACACATTTATGCAAAGAATCCGCCTGTAAAGATAAGCCTGAGCAAGTGTAAATTCATCATGATTTCTTTTTTTTTTTCCCCCAGAAATGAAAACGGGCTCTTTTTTTTTTTCTCATTTTACCCGTGGTGATTTTATCTGAGGTGGCTCAGCAGAGGTGTGTAAGGAAACAGGAAGAACATTGTCTTTCTTATGGAAGCATTGTTACAAAGACAAAAATGACTTTCCATCACAGTCAAAAGTTCATCAATCACAACTCTATCACTTTCATTTGGAGTATTATTTTCTTTTCTCTGGGTTTCTTCAATGCATGTTGCCTGGAAACAAAATCGCAACAAGTCACACTCCCTCCCATTTTAGCATCAAAACTTGCTTCTCTGGTAACGCAACTCCTGCAGAAAGCACGCTCAGACACACAACAGAGTTAGTGGCAAGAATTTCTTTGACCTTTTAAACACAGACAAAATGAGATGTTTCATCTGTTTGCAGGATTGGTAGGCAGTTTTCTACAGATTACAAAAGAGTGGTTTACATATCCTTCAGTAATGTATTAAAATATATTAAAAACTACTTCGAGTAGAGGGACATAGATGTTTCACTTCTTGGCAGGGAAAGTAGGTTGTTTTTATTATTTTTTATTATTTTCTTTCACCTACTGTATCCAAGGAATTGGGTGGGCCAGCCTATGCCAGCTTTCATAGGGTGATAGGTTTGTATATTTGGATGACACGGGGAGCATGTGACAGTCTATTTAACAGAGTTTGCATTCATTTAGAGTCCAGCAGACAAATGTAACCCCAATGTGCAAAAACACTCTGTTTGTCATGCTGTTTGATTTTGGACATACGGTTGATGAGTGAGTTGAAATACAGTTAAATCAAAGAGACTAAAATATACCTTAAGATACTGTTATCTATGTATTTTTAAGTTGTGTTCACCATCCTTAGATCACTAGAGAAGCTGAATCTGATATTTGAGTCAGCTGAGTGGCTCCCCAATGAAGCCTCTATTCTTACAGACACTGCGCACATGATCAGCAATTGTATCCTCAACACCATCTTAGGCGAGGGTGGAGGGGATGGGTGGATGCATCAGTCCTTATGTTGTGTCCCTGCTGCTTTCATGTTGTAACTGGATGCATGGGATGTCTCTGTTCTCCAGAGACCATCTGGATGTGTGTGTGTGTGTGTGTGTGTGTGTGTGTGTGTGTGTGTGTGTGTGTGTGTGTGTGTGTTTCCACAGCAGATGGATTACCACTCCTCTTTTTCTGAATACAGTCCATTCACAGGTGGGATCTAAAACGAGCCCTTTGAAAGAAAGTCCAGATCCAATAACTACCACTGCAGGTAGAGGATACACTGAGATGCACCAAGCCAGAATTCTGACACACTCTCCATCTGTATGCTGATAAGATCTTCAACCTTATATCAATCAACGCAAATCTTCAGTATGCCTTTGTGCACAGCAATTCTCCTAACCTGTAGATTTTTGTATTCTGTGTTCTGTACTTAGTGGGTAGAATTACAATCATATTCCCAGCTGATAAGATACACTGGTTAAAGTGCCTCATCTGCTACATTTTCTAAGAGCCTAGTGGGAAAATTTGGACTGTCATAAGTACACATGTTCAGACTTCTTCAGCTGAGGACAGTCTTGGCTGGAGAAGTCACTTTGACGAGCGACGAAATGTTTGCCCCACTGAAAACGCTACATCCAGATGAACAGAATCAACTTTTTGGAATTATGTGTACTCTACATTTTCTGGAGGTTTCATATTGCTCCTGTTAAATAATTTTTAAAAATGTAAAAGAGTTGGTTTCTGTTCTCATTGTCATCCTATTAAAATTCTGAAAGCTCTTTATATTTACCCTGAAAACATCAGTGAATTTTCTGATTGGATCAAGGGGTCTATGATATATCGGGTACAAATGAAATCACTTCAAGATGTCCTGCCCTTCTGCCCTTAGCTCCTAACCCTGGATTAACATGCCATTGTGCTTTGAGGAACAGCAGAAGAGAAACTGCATGGTCCAAAGTGATAAACAGACTTCCATAGGGACCAGGTGAATACCCATAACCTGTTTCAACTTTAGAGAGATAATATCAAGCAGGCCATAAATGATTAACTGCTCTTTTTTGCAGTCTGTTGAGTTCTTGTGCACGTGTACTGGCCTTATCAGTGAGGTAAATTTACAAGGCTCTGGGATTTCCCAGCTAGGATGGGTTAAAGCGAGCCTCAGCTTCTAGTACCTCCATACCTGGAAGGAGACAAATAGGAAAATGTTATCTGCTATGTTAACACTGACAATAAGGAATCTGAACAACATACCATATTTCACTTTAGCCTTTTAACCAGCAGTATTTAGATAATCTGAGCATCATATCTTATCTCTCAGTACAGGGGGAAGTAAAAGAGACAATCATTTAGGTTCAGAGGGATTAAGGACTAAACCCCTGCAGCTTTTTCTTTTCAAAATCTCACTCATTGTTGACGGTGGTTACCTTGCTGAAAAAACACTAAATAAAAAGGATCTTCGATCTGTTTTATACTTGCCAAATGTTTTAATAACTAAAAGATTAAATTAAGTTTCTTGGAAGCAGCTAAGAAGTGTGTCAAGGTTAAGTTGCTTGTTCATGTTGCCAAACATGACCAAGCAAATCGAGGCATACATTATGCAATGAGATTAACTTGCACAACTGGTTAACATCATGAACACAGGCGTTTCCTTTGTAAACCATTGGCAAAAGTGTGTGCGTGCTCATATCTTAGCTGGTGTGGACCGTTTCCCTGTTCGTCCGGTGTTACTGTAGTCCAACTATGCTTTTCCAGTTAGTTTGGAAATGTCTGTCACTTTTCCAATTCTTTAAACAGTAAATATGTCAAACAAGCCAGCATGGGCTTGGAAATGTGAGCTCTCTGTAAGAGAGCACAGAAATGCATGCGGTACTGTCACTGGAGCAGAACATAAGGGTGTGAAAGAGGTAGAGGTACGCCTGGGTTTCAGCGGTGGCTAAACATGCGCTTTTATCACAGCGGAAATGCACCCTTTCCACACACTTGCTGGCTTACTCAGCCATGGGGAATTACGGGACAAAAACTGGGAACTTAAGGTCACTGAGGCACAAAGCTTCTTTGACCTCTTACTGATTCACGCTTCAGAAATTACACAAAGATTTAATCTGGTAGCCATGTATGAAAAATGTATACTAAGTTTGGATTTCTTAAGTCATCTGATTTGATATGGAAAATGTCAAGTATCAAATTAGCTTGGTGTCTAAGTAGTTCTAATGGAAGATCCAGTTCAACTGTAGGCTACATAAACTGCTGTTAACAGTACTTAAAACTGCAAATCCCTGCAAACTACTTCCTTTTTTTTGAAACTGTCTGTATGCCAAGGTTCCATATATGCATACTGTGACTTTCAAATCCAACTGTCATATTTCAAATAGCTGCACAAAGCTTTCTAGTCCCGGACTGTCTGTTGCAAATTAAGAAATTATTTTCACTGAAGTTGAAGTGAGCTAAAATTAATATATCGGTTGGTTTAAGTGTACTATAAAAAAAACTGCCTCAAGGTTGCAGAGCTTATTTTGTCTGCTAACTTGTCAGTCAGGCTCTGGAGAGTTCCCTTTGGCAAACATGCTTGGCGTTGTCCTCACTTCTGCTTGTTTAGGAGAGGTTACTGCAGTGTCTTCAGACGCTTTCTCCTGGCAATGCTTATCTTAGCTCTGCAACATAAAAAAAAAAAAAGCAACAACCATCAAGAGCCATAATTTCCTCCATTTGCCATACAATATCTTTGGTCAGTAGGTGT
Organism: Perissodus microlepis; assembly: GCF_051167445.1. Lineage (NCBI taxonomy): Eukaryota > Metazoa > Chordata > Actinopteri > Cichliformes > Cichlidae > Perissodus > Perissodus microlepis. The sequence continues at coordinate 17,201,691 of NC_140475.1, forward strand.
TACGTAGGCTATTGTTGCACTGGACACACTGGTCAGCAGGTGTCACATATTGTTAACATGTAAACGTGGATAGTTTAAAGTTAGCCTCGGGATAGGGTGGCAGACTTTTTGGGATATTAAATATCATTCAAGTAGACATATAAATCCCAAATCATTAAAGCTTTACTAGCCTTTTTAAAATGAATAGCTCATCCTTGCTAATGCCAGGTTCAACCCACTTTTTCCTTTCGACCTACCTTACTTGAACCTCTCCTTGAGAGGGAAACATCCTCAGGGATTTAGGTCTGCACTGACATGTGAGCATCACACAGTTTCTTCAGTTTCTATTTGTCAGCTGCACATCCACGATGTAAATCTCCCGTTCCACCACATCCCAAAGGGGCTCTACTGGGTTAGGTAACTGCAGAGGCCGTTTGAGTACAGCGAACTCATCGCCATGTTCAAGACACCAATTCGAGATGATCTGAGCTTTGTGAAAAGATGTGTTATGCTGCTGGAAGCAGCTAAGAGAGTTTTTTGTTTTTAGCTGGCATCCAGTCTAGTCTTTTGCTGCTGTAGTAGATCTGCTTCAAGGCTTAACATGTTGTGTGTTCAGCGATGCTCTTCTGCATACCTTGAATGAAAAGAGTAGTTATTTGAGTTTGCCTTCCTATCAGCTGAAAGTAGCTTGGTCAGTCTCCTCTAACCTCACCTGTTGAACTGCCACTCATTGATTATTTTCGCTTTTTTAGACCACTCCATAGCGTAGTGGTTTATATATTTGTCTGAGAAGTAAAAGGACTCCACTTAGAGGCTGAGAAGATAGACAGTTCCCTCAGAGATTACGTCAGGAGGGCCATTAACTACAAAAATCTGCAAAATGAAATACGCTACCCTGTGACAACCCCTTGAGAGCAGCTGAAAGTTACTTATTCTCTGCAAACCCTAGAGATGGATGTGCGGGGGAAATCCCAGTCGATCACCATCAACCACGGCACCTTCAGAGTCACTTCAATCACCATTCTTGCTCATTCCAGTGTACAGTTTAAACTTCAGCACGGCCTCTTGATCAGACCTGTGTGCTTAGTTTTTAATTACAATTTGCTGATTTTCTAATAGATAATGAAAATCTAGGTCACAAACTAGGATGGTCGTATTTATTTGTATTCTTAGAACATTATTGAGTTTTATGTTGTCGTGACACAGCTCATACTATACGTGATCACTTATACTGGTACTATGTAAGTCTGAGTGCTGATAACGTTGTACATGTCAAGATAGTTTATTTTCAAGGCTGAACTCACAAGCATTTGGCAATATGTTCTTTGAACACAAGTGTGCTGGACAAGCTGGATTTCTCAGCTAGCTTTGGCACAGCGGATACGGTAGTTTCCCCGTTCCTATCTTGAAAGTTTAAACTACGGGTGAGATGTTCTTTCAGCTGATATAAGCAGATAAACTGTACCTAAAACACTTTATTTTCATTTAGGTGCTGTGGGAAGGTATGATAACATTACTTCTGTAAGCGAATGAGTTCTTTTATCTCCACTGACAAATGCTACCTTCTTAAAATGACCTCTTAAAAGTGCAGATAATTCAGATAATGCCCTCACTTGAATTCAACCATTAATTATGCTTGTGCTACTGCACACACCGATCAGCTACAACACTATAACCAGTGATAGGCAAAATGAATAACACTGATCTTACTGATACAGTATGGTCTGTATGATAAACTTCCCCTGCATTCATATGACACGTAATAAGCCTATTTGGTTCAAAGTACTATGCATATGAAGAAAGAAAGGAGCATATGGTTCTTGGAGCACCACCATCGGTTTTAAAACAAGCAATCGATATGTTATTGTTAATTCAAGGGCTTTTACATCAACTTACAGCCATTTTTACACGCAATCCTCCATTTTCAGATGCTCAGACTCATATTGGACATTTGGCTGACAAGTACATTCATGGCCAGGTGAGGCTTGTTCCTCTTATTTCATAACAAATGAAGCAGACTTAATATCTAAAGTTAATCCAAGGTGTTGAATTTCACTGAGATGTCAATGCAATCCAAGAAGGTTATCATTAAGATGAAAAGCTAAATAAAGTAGCCATCAAAAACCTTTGGAGTGGCAAAATCAACAACCTGGTACTTTCTTTAAAAGACTAAATGCACTGACCAACTCTGCAACACTAGAAGGCCTAAAAGACCTTTTAGTACCCTGATTATAACACTTAGACCTGAAAGTGAATGGCAGTGAATCCATGGTTAAGGAAAAACAGTCTCACAACATCTAATTAAATGAAGTACACCTTCGAGGAGGTAGTCTAAAGAGATGCCTTCATGAATGGAAATGCAGAGGCTTTGACTACAAGGTGTAAACCACTGTTTCCGCTGAAGAACAAAAAGACCAGAGTAGATTTTGACAGAAGAGCCAGCACAGTTCTGGAAAAAAAAGTCTTTGGGCTGATGAAATCAAGATTATGTAGTACCACAGCGATAGGAAGAGAAATAAGTCATGATGCCGATGAGCTGTAGTGTACAGTGCAGATGAAACTGAAGGCAGAATGACTCACAGCCAAGCAGCAACTGAAGGTGGCCACATTAAAGGTCACTTCAGAGATACTGAAATCGAGAAACCTGACTTACGCTGACTACAAAAATATACACTATATGGCCGGCGAAATGTCTTTTACCAGGTCAGGTTAGTTTGCTTTGGAGCAGCTACAATTCTTCAGCCTTTTCTGACATGCATGTAGTGGTATAAAGCATAGATTAGATCAAAAAGAAAATAATTATTTCACAGATAATAATGAAACTATCAAAACTACAGTAGATAAAACAACAATAAAAAAAACAAAAGACCTTGAAAACCAGAAAGGACAAAGCCATCAAGGTGATCGTTACGTTCTGAACCTAAACTGCCTCTCTAAATAGGAATATTGCAGTTATTGATGCCAGTTAAGTAGGTCGAGGGGGAAAGGTTGTGGCCACGAAACAAGTTTGGTCAGTGAAGGCTGAACTCTAGAGGTCACAAACGGAGGTCTTTAATCATTCAAAGTCCCTTTTAAAGACATGAGTTTGAATAAATCCACAAGGGAAATAAACTGCTATTAAATAGTAGTGTTTATGGTCCATGTGGACCGGCCTCTATAATATTCCTCTGAGATGCAGCCATCTGCACTGTAGAAATCACAGACCTCACTAAGTATTTGGAATTCACTCTCCTCCGACCAAGGTAATGAAGCTACCCACCTCTATTAAAAATCCGAAGACATCAGCAAATGATCATCATCTTCGTAGCCATTAGAGCTTGATGAAAAACAGCACGCCTCAACCTTGACCCAAGCCACCTCCACCACCCCCGCCAAACACCACCACCGCACACACACACACACAGAGTCCCCAAAAGATGCTTAAAGATAAAAGAGAATCGACCCGTCAGCCGTATGTACAGAGACTGGAGATCTGAAAGGAGAAAAGCCATGAAAAATGGATGAGAGAAGAAATCCACTTCACCTCCCCCCTGGAGGCTGGCAAACCCCCCACAGCGCTCCCACTCATAATCCTTTCTCCTCCTGCACACACACTCCTCTCCCTGCGCCTCAAACACATGCATGTGGTGTATGCAAACAGGAAGACACGGTAGGCACCACACACCGCCTCAGGTCCTCGGTAGGTGTTAGAATTCATCAGTTTGGTGCTAATATTAGTCTTTTATAACATTATAGATGTTATCCGTGACTGATGTGATAAAGCGAGGCTCCATGAATCTTAAATTTATTGATTTATTTTCTCTTGTTGGGATTCAATTCAGAATGCGGGTTTTTTCCCCCTTTTTGATCAATTTTATAAAAAAAACGAATGTATTAAGAATCCTTGAGCTTAAAGATATGCTGAACAAATTGCATTAGTCACACATTTAATGGAGAGACTCATATTAGTGAATCATAAACGTCTAAATGCTTTCACAGACGCATTTCTACTGTGACATGAAAACAGGTCTGGCTATTGAAGTGCTGAATATGGGAATAAAAGCATTTTTAATATATGCTTTTAATGCAAGAGATTGGTTATGAATAACCTTCATATATAGAGGACTTTAACAGGTAAATCTAAAGCCACATCTATCTCTTAGGCTTTACTCTAGGGCTCTCTGCTAAACATTAACACCAGCATCCTAATAGCAATGCAAACATGCTGGTCACTGCCTTAGTTTAGCAACACCAAAAACCAATAAGACCAGTAGCAACAGTCCTTTCATCCATCCATCTTCCTCTGCTTACCCAGGGTCATGGGGCTGACTTGAACCTATGCCAGCTGTCAGACAATGAGAGCACGGTGCATCCCGGGCAGGTTGTTAGCTCCAGTATTCAGTAAAAAAGAAAATTATTGGCTGTAGTTTGAAAATTTATGGATCCCAGAGGGGAACATTTGTGTTTGCTTCATTGGCAAAATATCCCAAAGCCACAAATACCACTCTCATGATTCCTTTTAAACAGTGCAGACATTGGGTCAGTAGGTTTAGGGTACCGCACAAGAATTTTTAAGCAACCAAAAATTTAAATACTGTGTTTTGAGCCTGCATCACATTTTTTTGGGCTGACCAAAAGCTGAACCATTATCTTTCTCCCAGCACGGAACATGCACACTCTTACACATTGTTCCTTTGCCACCCAAGACTATTTACTTATCCAACTTAAGGCACTAACATGTACTTGTGACAGCGTGTGAAATGTTCCAGTCAAAGCGACTGTGGTGGCTTAGGATATCAGCGGCCTCCTTCAAGGCCTATCTGACAGGTTGGCAGGCGCCTGATGAGGAGGAGACAGTGACATGAAAGGAGGCTGAAGGCTGCTGTCACGTACATTTTGAGTGGCAGCTTATCCTGGTAGCGTGGTAAATGTCTACCTGAGCCCGTAGAATTGTTGTCATAGTTTTTGGCCAGTTTATCTGAGTACTCGTGGCAGTGAATACTGCCATTGTTTAACGGAGCAATGTTAGGCTTGAAACAGAGTGTTAGTTTTCTTTAAATACCTCCCATCTATGACCCATGCAGTTAATGTTGCAGTCAAAAACATCCAGTCCTGTTAATGTGAGTGCACATCTTACTTAAAACCTTACATGATTATAGTATTTAGCAAAATAACAAATAAAGGGGCTGCTAAACTACTGGATATCGGGAGCTTTAACCTACAAAACAATATGTGGACACTCTGGCTCAATCGGATCGAAGATGAGGACGTTGTAAAAGTGTAAATTGGCATTAGATTAAAGGACAATTCATTCTTAGTTGTGGGTGAATAACTGGAATGGTTAAAGAGGGAGCCTTTTCACAGCAGCCTTTTTCACAGCAGGTGCTTTAGGTTTCGGAGTGAGCAGCCGCTAGTTGCAGCTTGCCTATTAGAAGTGACCTTAATTCACTTCTTCAATGCAGGAAGAAAGAAATATCAAAAGAGCTTGAACATGCTTTGAGAAATGATTATTGCTGTGCTTATAATGGGCTTATAAAGCATGGAAAAACACTGGTAAGGACTGACCATCTGTCAGGGAGGACCAGATCACCTGAGTGCGCTGTGAGGAGATGCAGGTATCCCAAACATCTGTTTCTGTGAGCATGTATGCCTCTGTGTACAATCTGAGAGAAGAGGAGTCATTTTAAATGACCAAACGCGCTTGCTGCTGTCGTTGCGTTCTTCGAGAGGGGGTCACCTCCACTCCTCGTGGAGTATAAAGGCAGCGGAATGAGCTGTGGACAAGGAAGCTCATTAAGTCAATAAGGGAGAGGTTTTATTGTGGATTTATGTGGTCAAATTAGATAGCAATGAGATGCAGCAGAGAACAGAGAAGCAAAGGAAACAAGAGAAAATGTATGATGGGAAATGCTGCACCAACAGTAGGTTTGTGTTTTTAACTTAAGATCCACGCAACACCTAAAAAATACTGGAAAAATTCGAACATGATTTCATGTTTTTAAAGTTGACGAGTAGTGCATAGACAGTAGAGGGCGCTCTAAACTGCAATTCGTGGACTGAAAAGTGTTGCGTTGTATGGAGTATTTTTTTCCTTCCTCTTTTCTTTAACCTTTAATCGCAGTTAATGCTCCAGAAATGTTGATGATTAGATTAAACACATTAGCACCTCTTTATTTCTCCATATCACTCCAATAACGGTATTAGTGGCAACAATTTTAAGCATTATTAGATAACATCAAAAGCAACCACTTGAAAAGAAAATGAAACTGTACTGTAAATTAATCAAGTAATCCCCGCAGATTAACGCCAAACATTTAGCACACTTGTAGGGCTTTATTTTTTATTTTTAACTTTAGGAGCAAATCATTTTTTTTAATGTGCCTTCTGCCATCGGGCGTCACTTCATTTAAACACCCATCCAAATTTGTCTCTGGGCCTAATTAAGACTGTAATTAAAAGCACAGCAGCGCCGATAAATTCCTAATTTGACATAGGCTAATGGCCATGCTCATTATAATATCTTTGCGGCCGCGTTTAATTAAAGTCGACCCCTGCTTTGTTTGCACGCTGTAATGCGGTTTGTCTAAATGAAGCTCAATAGAAAGGCAGTACAATTCAAGTTTTGGGAGGAGGCGGAGGTGGCGGAGGATTGAAGCGGGGGTTATTATACTATTGTCCGCCCCTTAATCCGGTTGGCTCAGAGACTGCCCGCAGGCCAATTTGTAAGTGGTTTGCGGAGCTGCCAATCACAGCAGACATCCTCTCCTCAGGCTGTGGCAACGAAACATCTCAGTTGCTGTGTGGAGAGATTTGACGGAGGGACGCTGCTGTACATGGACCATCACTGCGCCTGCAATCCGCCGCCTGTTCACACACACGCATGTAATGCCTCGCTGAAATCTGGACGTACACGTTGGAGACGACAAGCGTGTCAATATTCCATCTTTGCATGTATGGAGAGGAGGAACTAGTCGCCGGGTCCGCGGCTGTTTGTCTTTTTTTTTTTTTTAAATCGTCCCCCCCTCCCCACCTATCACTCTAATTAGTCGGAGGCATGTGGAATCTCACCAGGATTAGGAATTGCTTCCCAATAGTGTGCCTGCTGTTGACGTTATGGACGGAGGTAAGAGGGTGTTTTTAAAAAATAATTTATTTATTACTCATATTTAATTCTGCTCCGCATAATTAAAAAAAAAATGTTTAAAATTCAAATTAAAAAGTTGGTGGGCGTGGAGAGATGCGTTGGCTCTTCGGCGACGCATATTCGCGTCACATTAATCGATAATTGAATTACGTAGCCGTCAGTTGTGGAGCATGTGATCGTGTTACCATGACAAGTGTAAGGAATTGATACAGGCTACTCTCCATTTTGGTTTAATGCTGACTCCTTTATTTGAATTTCTTCATCTTCTTGAGGGGAGAGAATTAGGCCTGAACCAAACAAGTTGTAAGTTGGATTGCATCAATTGGCTGCTGCAGCGGTTAATTCGCTCCCGTCTGAGAGTAACCTGATTGTCTAAAATCCCAGCGTGCAAACTGTACGCTGTTCACGTGCTCCATTCATGATGCAGAAAAATATTGTGGCACATCCACCCAATCTCCAAAACCTCTATACCGTTTTAAATGGAGAGTAAGACTCAGATTTGGCCACTTCCATACTATTTTTTTTTTACGCACCAGATTAAGATGTATAAATTATGCTGTAATTTCTCCACAAGAGCCTATATGTAGTTCTCTCTATTAAAAAAATGTATATACGTTGGTTGTAGATGTCCCAGTCAACCGGCTATTTCGAGCTGCAGCTGATCTCCGTGGAGAATGTAAACGGCGAGTTGGCGGACGGGGAGTGCTGCGACGGTCCCCGGAGCTCCCAAGACCTGAGCTGCACTCAAGACGAGTGCGACACTTACTTCAAAGTGTGCCTGAAGGAATATCAGATGGAGGTGGCCACCACTGGCTCCTGCACGTTCGGAGCTGAATCTACGCAAGTTGTCGGTGGAAATACGTTTTCTCTTAAGGGCGCCAACAATAACCCGAATAAAGTCGACGATGCTGGAAGGATTGTGATCCCCTTCCAGTTTGCTTGGCCGGTGAGTGATTTCTCTTGCTCCAGTTAAGCCTTTCTTCACCCTTTCTTCAGACAGTGCATCATTTTGAACCCGGTTTAAAATGTAGGGCGGGTTTGGGTTTTTTTCCCCCTCCTTGTTACATGTACCCGCGGGCACACACGCGCGCGCGCAAGCACACACCTGCAGAAACTCGTGGGTAGAAAACGCTCTGGTATTCTGCATAAATGAGGTTTTCCCCAGCAGCACCTACCTGGAGAAAAGTTCGTATTTTCAAAATAAGATCCACCAGATTAAAAAAAAAAAAAAAACTACAGCTAACAGTTGCTTCCAAATTTAGTTGACAGTCAGTTATTTTGTTGATTATTTCATCTAGAGCTTATTTCTCAAAGGTCTGAGCAACACATCAGAAGCTGAAACCCCCCAAGTTGGTTTTGCTTTGTTTTTTTTTTCTATTTGAAAGTGAGTAAAATTTCTGACCCATTATGAAAACGATTGCAGATTACCTTTAACTTTTGAGCAGCTACATCAACAATTGCTTGTTGCGGCTCAAATTGAAGCGATTCTCCTTTATACTGTTAAGACTGGAGGCAAGAACCTGTAAAGGAGTCGCAGTTGGAATAGATTTAAAGCAGTGATCCAAAATGATTTTGTAGCATCTCCCACCTCCTCTCTGTCTTATTACAGAGAAGCTAGACCTCATTAAAGGGGGTGCTTAGCAGCATCCTGTCCTTATGAGAACTGACACACATCGGGGCTAAATGATTGCATGCTTCACAAGGATCCGATTGCAGTTACAGTGTTTCGCAGTGTCAACTGGGTCATCTTTTAAAGTTGCCCTGATATATGAGGATTGGCTTTGTTCCAGGCCACCAGCTTGCACCTGTCAAGGCCGTGATGGGGTGATTACTCTGAAATGCTTTGATATGTAGATGGTGGCGGATGGGGAGTGCTTCTCCTTTTATGGAGAAATGGTTACGGCAATGCTTTTTACATCAGCAAATTGCTGATTTTAAAGTCAAATCAATTTATTGAGCCTTAGCTCGTTAACTTAAAGGTTGAACCTTATTGTTTGCTACTCGCAGTTTTGTGGGGTGATTGTTGGTGTGTGGGAGTGAAAACTCCTACTTTCACACATAGCAACATTCGACAGCCAAGTTTTACAGGTGTAGGAGAGTGAGGGGATGCAGCCTGGTTGTAGGTGCTGGTTGGATGAATTCTGTAATACAATAATGAATATGTTACATTATGCTCCAAGTTTGAAATATGCGTTCAGTTGGAGTGAATGATGCCTTTGGGTAGTAGCTCAGTGTGCACTTCTGGCTGGTTTTGACAACTCTCCGCCCCTCTTCAGCACCCAGGAGCCTCCTCTCATGCTGTGCTTGCCAGGTGGCTGCTTGTGGTCCTTCCAGGCCAGTTAACCTCATTTCCCTCCAGATAACTGATAGCTGATAAAGGAGCAATTTTACTGTTTGAGGTTTTTATGATAATGAGTGCTTTCCTTTGGACACTCTAATGTCAAGCACTGTTTTCACACAGCCTCGAACACCTAAAGGTGTTCTTTACTATAAAGTAGCCAGTGGAACTCAATAAGCGAACGCAGACGTCTGACACAGTTGGAGTAGACGTTAAAACGTCTTTAGGGGGATGTTTTGTGTCAAAGGAACTGTACTGCACATTATTGGCTGCTGTTTAGACCAGGATGTGTCTGCTGTCTTTTGAACTGCAGCTGAGGATGGATGACAAAATCAGCAGCAGTTTCCTAACTAATTGAGTGCTTAAGGTTTTATTATGATAAACGAAGTGAACTTAAGTACAAGTGGTTGACCAATAGTGAAATAACAGCTGCATTTACTTACTTTTTAGGTTCAGAGGAAATAATGTCTAGAAGTATTTGGATACAAAGTCATAATTTTGAGTGTATGCCACCACAGTGATTATTTGTGCAATAAATATTCAGTTTAAGTGGAGATGTTTAGCTTTAATTCAAGAGGCTGGGAGAAATCCTATTAACTGTTAAGGAATTAAAGCCATTAGGAGCTGTAATGTGATTGGGCAAATTAACATAATCATAAATTAAAATATTCATTTTCAATTTATTTATTTATTTTTTTGGGGGGAGGGGGGTCTGTTTTTTTGTTTGTTTGTTTTTGTTTTTAACTTTTCACTGAATCTGAGCAAAACATTGTGCTCTACACTTGAATTCATCGGTCTTTACCTGTCTTCTGTCACATTATTGCTTAAACATCAGCAAGCCAGTGACAGCTGGTTGGAAGCTACGAATGGCCATATGTTAGACTCCCTGCCCAGTGTTGTAGAGGTGATGTTGTATCCCTTGGATCATGAGCCGTTTTAGTCGATTCTTGGCGTGTCTTATAGACATTTTATTCTGTTCCTGGCGCCAATTACTGGTTTGCACCTCATGCTAGTGGAACCGAATGATAATACATCTACCACCTGGAGCAGGAGTGGGCAATTAATTTTCCCATGTTAACCTGAGAAAATGGGCCTGTTGTGGAGGACCGCACCAATAAGCTTCTGACGAGATAAAATTAACAGTGAGCAGTGAGTTCACCTTATTGTTGAAGTCTCTGCTCACTGTGAGCTCAACAATAAGGGCCCGTTTTCTCATGTGGCCCCTTGGGAACCTTAATTGCCCACTCGGGTACCTGGAGGTGTTCTTCATTTGAATTGATCCGACAAAGGGATTTTTCTGTACCATGGAAAGGATTCCGGGATAATCAACAGCTTTTGTGCAAATAGCCCAAAGGCTATGTTAATTGCCTTTGATGAAAAGGATGGAGCACCATATTTATTCACGACTTAAAATGCCTGAAATCTTTCCTCAAACTGAGGCAGCCTGCTGTGTCCAAAATGACTTGATAAAAGGCTAAAAGACAAAAAAGTCAATGTCTAGCAATATATATTCACCATCAAGTTATATTTCATCTGAGTTGAGTATTCTTTCGAGTCTAACTCAAATTTCATATGGACTAACTACATGGTTCATATCTCATAAAATATGAACCACTGAGGATCTCAACAACTTGAGGCAGAGGTGAAGAGGGCTGTTCTGGTGTGTCGTACTTCTGTTAAGTGCCCGGCTGATAACGTCGCAGTATTCCAGTGCCAGATGTCACAACAAGTCTTCGGGGTCACTGGCTGTGGCCTTGTTTCTTTCCTCACTGAAGAAACAAAGATGCAGTGTACTATTGGCTGTGTCATCTGGTCAACTGCCCATTTCGAGCCACATGAAAACCAGCGAGGGCTGGACTCTTCTGTCATCTTGAATCAGGCTTGAGCAGAATGAATGATTTTATTCCTGCTCCCAATTTTGATCCTTATCAGATGTTGATGTCAACAGAAAAAATTCTGCTTAGGTTGCCTTTTTTGATGATAATAAATGTTCTTGTTCATACTTAAACAGACACTTAATTAGTCATACACTTTCTTATGAAAGCAGAAATTTGAATCCTAGGATCCTGGCTATGCAAGTCTGTGTGTAATTTAGATCTATGGTTATGTTGCCTCTAAAGACACTAAGTTTCAATTAAACCGTTCACCTAAGGTAAATCTGAAAGTGAACATTTAATCTCAGTCTTGTGTAGAGCACTCAGGCTGTAACAAAAAAAGGTCATCATGTATTCCTGGAGACGATTGTCTCCACAGAAATAGTGGCTCTATACATCATAGCTTCTTGTTTCTTCTGTTCTTCTATCATCACACCAGTATGATTCAGCTGCTAATGGCTGATTTTTATCCATTCTTTGGAATTCTCCCAGTGATTCTCTATCTTGTTGTTCTCTTGACAGCATGCCAGTAAAAAGACTGATTAGTGATGCCACCTCTGAGCTCAGCCTCCACTTTTTTTCTTCTCTCTCTCTTTCTTCAGTCCTAAATTTACTGCTTATACTCTCGTGGCTTTAAATCTTTTTGTTAGACCGACATTCATATTGTAATTAGGATGTCACCAGAACCAATACTTAGAACTTTTGATTCAGATATTCTGACAACACGATGGTACTTGTGTTTTTCTTTATTACCGTGGGTACCGTGTGCAGCATATCTGCCACTACAGTTCTTCTGGAACTGAAGGGGGCAGCATATGTCTACAAGTGTTCCAGTCTGTCCTTACATGCTGAAGAAGAAAGATGTCCATAAGCACGCAAAAAAACAGCACATGGAAGATTGCGACTAGTACAACTGCTGCGATGTGTCCACCCTAACTTGCGGATAGGAAAGGCAGTAAAACCAATATCCAAGTGATACTGTCCAGCTTTGTAGACAAAGGGAGGAAATCCTTTAAATTTAGTGAAGGAACTATCCATAGACAAGATCTGTCCAAAGAATTCGAGGGGGAATGAGTTTCAATGCAACATCTTCTTAAAATATTATTTTTCTTAGGAAATATTGCTGTTTTGTTTGAGATAGCTGGCATTGCAGCTGAAAAATCAACTGTGTTCCCAATGCTAACGTTCAATCTCGTAATGTTAGTAGGCAACGCAGGAGCCATCCTAGCATTTCAGTCCTGTCAATAAAATATAATAACCTTCGGAGGGACTCTGCGTAGAGCTGCTGCTGCTCCACATCAAAATGACCCAGCTGAGGTGGTTCAGGCGTTTGGCCAGGATGAGCGCCTCCTGCATGAGGTGTTCTAAGCATGTCCTACCAGAATAAGGCCTCGGGGTAGACCCAGGACACGCTTGCATCTTTGGGCTGGCCTGGGAACACCACTTCCATGTTCACTTGAATAGGCTGGAGGACGAGGGACGGGGAGGTCTCAGCTTCTCTGCTTAGTCTGCTGCCTCTGCAAGCCAGCTTCAGAAAAAGGATTGATGGATAAAAATCTGTTTCCCATAGAAATCTATATGTCTTGTTATTTTTTTTAAATTTTTTAATTTTTATAATCGCAGCCATCGCCATCTGGTGGCCTTCAAATAGAATGCAGGTTTTTCCACATAGAATTCAGAATGCACCGAATTGGTTTCATTTGTCCAAACTGGAAACGAAATCTACCAAATCTTTGTTAGACATTGCTTTGTGTTTGGCTACTATCACCCATCTTGTCTGTAAATTACTGAACATTATGGTGATGGAGCTGCTCTGATTGGAGGTTCTTGACTTGGGTCCCAGTTGATTATGTGCAGACTGGGCCAAAGGGGAAAAAAAGGAACAGACTCAATGATGGTTAAATCAGGGTTAGGCTAGTCATTTCCCTGCGTTTCCATTATTTAGGCCAGACTAGGTTAATCACTGATTTTCTTAATCTTGGCCTTAGAAAGATTAAAAATAAGCCTATTTGCTCATTAAATTAAAAACAGCATTCATGTTTAATAAAGCCCATGGACCTTATGCAATGTAGATTCACATGCTCCAGCTCGCAGATGAGCTGACCAAGTTAGTGCCTTGTTTGGCCACTCTTATTGAGTTTTCTTTTTGTTGGCTCATGCTGTGTGTGCACTTCTGGAGAGCAAGTGAAAGAGAGAGCCACGTCTTACTTCCATTTGAACACTAATGAAATTGCTGGTGGAATTTCTTTTCCTATCTTTCTCTCATCCTCCCTGCCCTCAAGTGACATCAGCCGGACGTCCGTTTGATGTGATCCTGCCTGTAACTCTATCCGCTCCAGGCTTTGACATGTATCAAGCCTCCATCCTCACTCTGCTAGTAAATGGATGTAGGGAAGTAGTTTAAACTCTACTGGGATCTACACCAGGCATCAGTGTCATTAAAATGCTTAAACTACATATTTCTTAAAATAGTTTGTTTCCTAGAATAAAGAGTTTTTAAACACTCTGACCCATCTATGATAAAGGGATAGTGAGTGTGCTACAGGTTGGTTTATTTGTTCTTCCGCTCACGCACTCCCTTAATGTGTAGTTGGTCTCATGCAGCTGATTATTTCAACTGTGAGAAGATTTGATTCACAATTAAATGGCATCTTAACTTAGCCGTACCTGCTAAATTTTATTTTACATAACTCTTTTCTGGAGCAAACATAAATTATTGGAATTCCTGTTTCATGCTTCTGTTGAGAATAAAAGTACAAAAACTCGACTGACTCCTAGAAGATGGTCAAGGACACAGTCCCCAACTCAATCATTGTGCTCGTATCAAGTTATGAATTATACTTCCTAGGATAAAGATGCACATTCTCTGATACTAGGTAGTAATTGTGTTAAAGTATGCTGTGCACACATTTGACAGGTGTGAAGTACTTGCAAGATGAATGGAAAAAGGAAGTGAAGTGGTTGGATACTGCATCTAGCAATATATATGCATATCCAACACCACATATCACCTACAACATGTGATCTGTTTGCTCCTGACCCGTTACGAGAGTAAAACTGTAGCAGACAAAACCTTCTAACATAGAACTCTAATTTTTATTTTATTTTATGTCTTATAAACGTCAGCAAATTTGAGCTTGAGCAGCGGAAAATGTTCTTGAGTATCATCGCATTTGTCAGACAAGCAGACAAGGATTCTTATTTATGCATCTGAATATGAGAATGAAGCAGAGCAGAGCATTTCAGTGCTTTAGTGATGCACTTTGGCTCATGTAATGTAGGTCTTTCCTCCTTCCTCCCCTCTCTGGCTGAGGCGGCAGCTATATTTTTTTTTTTTTTTTTTTTTTCGACGCGCATGCACACACGCAGAGAGAGAGAGAGAGAGGCTAATGCAGGCTGCCATGGTTAACCACACCTGATACGGAGCGTGTCAGAGCTGTTGCTAGGAGACGGCTGCATAGGCCTCTAGTAAACAATTATCTTTCCTCTGTGTGGCTCCCTCCCCCATCCATCCTCCTCTGGTCCCAGGGCTGGTCTGTGGAAAGCTACTCACACGAGTCTCACCTGTGATTCAGCGTTGTTCTGTATTGATTATACAATTAGCCACTCGCACTGAACTCCCAAAGTGACATAATGGGACGTAAGAGGGCCTTTCTTTTTTTTAAGATGTGGTAGCCTACAGTTTTATTACTTTAAGCTTTACTGCAGAATGAGATTTTTTTGTTCCTGAAATGATTGTCCATATTCTTCCAATTTTATTGAAAAAAAAAAAGCCTGTAAATTATTAAACAAAGATGTAAACAGATTAAATTTATCAGGCAGTAGCTCCACACTTTTGGTTCTGACTTAGCGGACTGACGTAAACAACAGTCCAAATGCTCTATGCTACTGAGTGAGATGGGGCTTCAGTGAACTGTGATGAACTGACAGTTGGTTTACTCCTAGATTATCATGAAAGCCTCACTAATAACTGGATCATTTCAGTCTTTACAGCTCTCATCTTTTACAGTTAAGTGCGATTACAGATTCAATCTTTGGACATTTATTGCAGTTTCACGCTCTTTGACTCGTGTGTCTCAAATGGGAATCAAACCTCTCCTAATGAGCTCGTAAATATCATGTTCATGTTCTTCTCTGTGCTTGTCAAAAAAAAGAGGCGTGAGAAGAAAATGATCACTTCGGCCTCTTTTACTGGTTGCTTTCCAGCACATTTCTGTAAATCTAGCACGTGTATATATAAAGTTTCTTATGACTTCAGAGGAACTCGACAGTTATTAATGTCAGACAGCCACTTTTGTTTGTAACATAAACATAGCATTATCGCTAAGTCTTGGTGACTGAAAGTAATGCTTCTGTTTTATTGTAAAAACGGTCATCACAATTAACTAATTAATTGGCTTTGGATATTGATCTTTAAAAATAAGTCGACTAAAAATAAACCGTAAACGCCAAGTTTGTTTTTAAAAGGAACAAAATCTCTAGAATCACAGCTGTTTTCATCAACACTGGTAAAAATGTTGCAGATGGGTATTTTAAGAAGATGTGACACATCCTGTTTCCACACTGTATGAAAATAAGCTCATTATTTTTCTTTGGCATAAACCATATTTTAACCCCTGCACTGTGAATGCCCTGCCATAGGCCCGTGTGGCTTTGTCATGTGTGAATGTGTAAGCCACCCATTCAAATGGGCTTTAAGTTGCCATTGAGCCATTTCCTATAGGGTCATGCGAACACCTTATGCAAACATAACCAGAGGCAAATTGACGCACAAAATTTCAAATTGCATCTGCGTGGTCCAACATGCAGACTCTTGGACTCTTGTCATTTTCAGTGGTAAAGGTTTCAGTTCAGATTTCATTGATGTAAGTAGAAGAGGGAAAATGATAAATGAATAAAACGGCGAGATTTAGCACAGTGAATCTGTTCTACAGTGTACCTACTGTAATTTTATAACATCCGCTGTGTACTTAATGCCTTCCTTAGCTCGACTACATCCATAATGTATCGAAGTTTACTATCTAAACGTCTTTTTATTTTTTGTTTTTATCAGTGTATGTAAGGTTGGTAACTGAAGGATTTTTGTTTTTTAAAAAGTCCTGTCTAGAAGGGGACTGCATGTGCTCTTTTGTTGTGATCTCACAGGTACTGAGGGTGTCTTCATGAACACGTTTAAGACTTTGGTCTGAGTACTCTCTTGTGGATCTGAGCTCATGGGACAGATGGGGAAAACTCCACTGTTTACGTCTGCAGAGTCTCTGCTCAAAATTAAACTGATGTTTTCAGATTTACTGTAAATGCACAGTGCACCTGCTCCACCCTAGTGTGTGTGGGGGTTTTTTTCTGCTAAAGATCAATGATATATTTGGTATGTTTCACATTTAAAACACTGGAGCAAAAGCACTGTCTGGTATATCGTCAGTCCATTTGGTAGCCGGTGTTCATATTAACAGAGGAAGAAGTGCAATTGGTCCAAATGAAGTGTAAAAAAAAAGGGGGGGGGGGGTGACTTGATCTACAGATGTAGGCTCAAAGTTACACCTGAAAGGACTCACAAGCACTGCTGTATGACATCAACTGAACTCCTTCATCACAGGTGATGGTCTTACTTTTTTTTTTTTCTGGTGGAAACCTTTTAAATCATATCACAATTTCTTTTCCAGTATTTTCACCACATACTTTAAAAGTCATTATGTCTCTTATTGTAAAAACATTGCTTAAGTAGGTGGCACAGTGAACTGCTTGTCAACGAATGCTGCACATGTTATTTGTATAACCCTGTTGTACAGTAAGTTGTGTGTCTGCACATGTGTGTATTTCCATGGTCACTCTGCATCGAAGCGTGTTGTTGTGGCCCACCACATCCCCTGCCTCTTGTTAAATGAATGGTGTGCAGGTGCGAGAGGCTCCTTGTGGGGGTAATTAAAGCATGTCATTACATGGGCAGTTAAATTGTCACTGTTCTGTTGAACTTGTTTGAAATGATAATGGGGCTATGCTGGAGGCGGTCCTGTGTTGCACTCCAGTCAGGAGCCCTGTTGCTTTGGATCAGGAATTAGCCTGTTAATGTTTCTGAAGCACGCTTATTTCTCTAGTACCTCTTAGACCTCTGAAGGCAAATTAACTCCAGAGGAAGTAATTTGCAAATATCCAAGACGCTGCAGTAATGGAGATTTAACCTGTTTGAACTCTGACTTGTTTGTCACACTTGGCACGCATCGGGATGAACTCATGACATGTGGCATTTCTGTCAATAGTTTTGTGACCGTCAGCCTCGTCAGTGAATTATTTTCAGCTAACTTACAGCATTTATACATGTTCTTTACTCAGGTGTGACAAACTGCCTTTGTAGCGTCACCCCTCACATCCCCACCACATCTTAGCTTTTAGCTTATTTTAATTGTAACTCTAAACTAGCACACGGCGACGCCGAGCTCGTTAGCCTTTGTATACACATGTGCATGTGTCAGTGTTTGTTTTGCGTGTAACACAGTCTTGGATTATGCTGGTTAATTAGCACCAGGAGGGGAGGGGTTTGTTGTATTGGAAGTGCATGGGTAATGACCCTGTTGGCATAGTAGCAGCATGCTCAATGGGCCGTGTGTGTGTGTGCACAGCCGGTATATGCCAGCCAGCCAAATGCCTTGCCTTCAGTACGAGATCTCTTGGCACACGACTCTGGCAGGCGTGCAGAACTCATAGCCCTCCACCTCTCTACCCGGAGAGATGCGACTGTCTGTAATCTGCTTCCTCAACTACACCTGTGGTTGCAATGGTGAAAATAAATGATGCCTAACTTGACTGCTAGAGGACATTAAAAAATAAACCAAACATAATCCTGTGATTTATTTGCCAGCTTCTCCTCCTTTAAAGATGTTAAAATCACAGGATTATGTCATAAATATTTGATAGGTTGATGACATTAATCATATATTTGTGTGCTCTGGATTCTAATTGTCTTTATGACTGAAAATTAATTTCCTACTAGGTTATTTTAGAGTTTTTCATACCTTGAAACCTGGAATGGCCACCGTGCTGTTCCAACACTGATGTCAAGAAGGGTCAAAAACCATCCAACCTTTTTGCCTGCCAACATATGCAAGGACTTTGCCACTGGAGGTCTTTGATCCTTGCCTCTGAACAGATTGAGGAGCTAGTCTGAGAGATTTACATTTGAAGTCCACTCTACTGGCAGAAGTGATGGGAAGCTCACATTTTTATTTTATTTTTTTCAAATGTTTTACCCTGAAATGGCTTCCCAAAATCCTATACCCGAGCATGCTTTCCTTCCCTTGGAAACTTCTCTGCTTTGGGGTTGCTTGATTACTGATCCTGATTCATTAGGAAATGGCAATACCAGATGAATTCTGTTATTTCTCACCTTACCTGGTACTAAATATTAAGGGTGACATAGCATGTCATATCTCTCATTAATCCAGATTTTTAGCAGTTCTTCCAGAGATCCTGTGTCACATGCTCTTGTGTCCAGTCTACTAAGGACTTCTAGTGCGGTGCCTTTACACTAGAATAGTGTAAACTCGGCCCTATTAACATCAAAAGCTGGGATTGACATCGCAGATTAATGAAGATTACATGTGGCGATTACTGGCCATGGAATGAATTGTGATGACCTTTTGTCCCATCAGAAGGCAATAAATCAGGAGACATCAGTTAAACCCTCTGTAGACGAGCTTGGAGGTGTGCATATAGGCTACTTTCAGTGGACATGCGAGACAAAAATAGCTCAAGGACACAGACGGGGCTTTTTTGTTTTTGTTTGTTTCCTTTTAAATTGCGAGTGCTAATCTGAGACCTTTTTTTTATAGTAACTATGTGAAAGTCGTTCTCAAAGCTCTGTTGATATCCCAACTTTCCCCAGGGGACAGAAATTAGTCAATCAAAGCTGTGATCTACAAAGCAGACGCACCCCTCCAACGATACGGAATTGTTGGCAGACGGGGATGTTGCATGGGATTACACACCAGCCCTGGATCTCACATTCTCAGTATTCTTCGAATGCAAACCCGCACGTCGCCCCCACATACAGAGGGCTGACCCCTCTTTTGAAAAAGAAGCGTGCAGATCCCATGCTTAGTGACCCCAACCTGCCCCGGCTTCCACTTCCCACTGCCACCTCTCTGTTCCCCGTCCCTTTTATTATTTCAACAGCCACCTTCCACTCACCCATCCACCCATCGTCTGGCGTGGGAACCTACACCTGTAGCTCTCCCCAGACATCACTAGTGGTACATCCTTTGCTTTTATCAGCATTGTGGTCTACTGTGGAGAATTAAAATAACTACCTGGAATAGATAATGATTATTTTTTCCTTAAATGTCAGTGCATCATTACCTCAAACAAAGTCACTGAGTGCATCCAACTAACATCCTTTGTTTCTTACCACTGCTCCCCCTTCTTGACTTGAAAGCTAGGATTTCTCCAAGTAAATCCCCTAATCCATTAGGAAGGGTTTTGGAGATTTGACTGCAGATACTTTGTAGTCTCAAATGATGTATTTCACGCTGTCAGACATGGCTGATGTGTTTTGAGTTGAAAAAAGGGGCAGGTTAATGATGTTAGGATACTTTCTGAGTCTGATTATATGATTAGGACTTGCACAGGAGCCACTGGCGGCTTGTTTTGACTTCAGCAATTCAACTGTGCTGCTCAGGCTCAGTAGCACACATGCTGACACTAATTGTCCCCGTGCTGACTGTGTCTCTTCATGGACAATGGTTTTGATTGGAATGGGGGTGAGTTACGGTGTTGGGACAAGGGTCTTTGTTCAGTTGCCTTCACCCCCTTCCCTCCCCCACTCCTCCCCTTTATCCCTCTGCCCATCCATCTATCTTGTTCCAACCATTTGGGCAGCTGTCACTTAATCCAGCTAATCACAGACGGGGACGGTCTGTGGGAAACCAGACTAGTCCATGGCTTTGCTCATCCCCAGCATGCGCTGATTCGGGACTGTTTACTCAAACATTTACTACATGTAGGCATGTAAGGAAGCCTGGACTTAAAGTAAACCCTAAAAGGTGCAAGTCACGGTATGACCACCCCTTCTTTGTTTAATCTTTGAATGTGCGTCACGACGAGGTTCGTCTCTCTGCATAGTCTCACAGACAGGCTTCATTCTAAGATCTCCTGTCCCAAATGCATGTATTGCCACTTATAGTTCCTCTTTATATCCACTGGCATATGCACCCACCCATCCAAATGCTCTGAGTGGGTCGGCCAGCCCACCCTTTTGTTGTTGGGGGAGGATGGGTGTTTAGAAAGGTCAGAAGCCGTCTACGTGTCGTGGGATGATGCACGTTCATGTATAATAATCCACGTTTGAGCCCGCATCTGTTGTGTGTCTGCGGTCGGATGGGTTGGCAAAGCTTCCGGCAACAGAAGCACGAGTCTGCCGATGCCCTGATCCCCTGATTTCTCTTAACTCCTAACTATAGCTTTCCATCTCTTCACGCCAGCCCTGTTTTCTCTTCTAATGTTGTCTTGCCTGTATACGTACAATCTCATACACCTGCACTCCCAATCCTTATTAACCCAAGCCCTCCCGCTCACACCTATCCTGTCATCTTCCATCCCGTTCTCTTTTCACCAATGATCTTCCACAATAACACTCCCCTCCCCTTCCTCCCGCTGCCACCCACAGCCAGACAAGCCTCTTTAATCCCACAGCCCAGCAGCAACTAGCCTACCAGCTTGTTGGTCCCCCAGAACAACAACGTAGGCAGACGTACACATGTTTTACAGTGACCCTCCCTGATTTCTCCTCCTCATTTCATTCAACTTTAAGTAGCTCAAATACTACTATCTTTTTTTTTTTTTTTTCTTCCATCCACACTGAGAGTAATGCCCCGTCATTGACATTACACTAGAGATCACAGCAGTCACACTGTGGCTACTACAACTGTCACTGGCGGTGACGTAACGAGTGCTATTTAGGTCAGCTAGTTGCCTAGCAGTGTGCCCTGCAGCACACCAGCTAGATTACTGTGATACTGGTTAGCTTGGTTATTTTGTGTGCGGGTGTTTACTCGAGCAGCATCAGCTGTGCAGAATGCTCAAGTTTTTGCTGCATCGTTGCTTAAAACGCAAACGGTCGTCTGTTTTATTCACACTTAATGGAAACCAATTTCAGTCCATAAACTGACTTGCATTAGAGTGGGCGGTCTCATCTGTCCATTGGTCGAGGTGAGTTAAGCAACCAGAGGAGCTTTCACATTAATGAAATACCATCAATAGATCACCAATCGTATCTTTGCTCGTATTAATTGCACAATAATTTCAGCAGAGGGTAAAACCCATGTAGTGCTGTCGTACTGGTTAACTGTAAAGCATAACTTGGACAGAAACAAGATAATCCCCTTAGCTGCTGCTTTCTTTCACTGTCTGACAACCAAGGATAAAGCCAATTCATCTCACACAGCTTATACTGGCAAAGTGACCGTACATTTTTGCAGATTTTTCTTTTTTTAAATTTCTTTTTTGATAAAAGGCAAACTTAAAAACTGGAGACTGAAGCAGGAAAGATTGGCTTTGGTTTTTTGGTTCATTCAGACAAACAAATCTATGGCTCTTTACCTGATTTGATCTCCATGATGGCACTAACCTTGGGTGCCAGAATTTTTATATAATGGCTGCTAAACTTCATTAAAACAAAATCAACATGAGTGCCTATAGATTCATTCTGTTCCACTGGATTGAGCCAAAGAAAAATTAGACATCACTTTTGCACATTAGACTGAAATGTGTACATGTGATCATAGCCCCTGCCTGACATGTACTACATTTTGTAGTTGTATTCCTGAATGGCTCTTATCTCGTTTTGATGTGTTTGGACCGCTCTGTAAGGGTACAAAAACTCTTTTAAACCAGCTATAATCCCAATACCCAATGCGATGCATTATCTTCCTGTCATGTACTTTTCACATCGAAGTCCTGTTCCCTGTCTTGGCTCTTTTCCACAGTTGTACTTGTTGTCTTACACTGTCAATGAAACCCAATGATTCAGCAGTAACTTCAGCATACCTTTGGATAATGGGGCCGAGGTCCATATGAGACGCTGTAGTAGCAGTAAAATTGATTTTTGTATCCGTGCGAGCTGATGTTTGAGAGCAGCACAGCTGAGGCTAAAATGATCATCTCCATGGTTCGGTCTGTTTTTAGGAAACGACTGTCATTATTAATAAGTACTGCTGTGATTTTTAGGAACAAAATGACAAAGGCTGTTTAATGTTCCCTTTTTTCCCCCCTCTAGTTACAAAAAACAAAAACTGGTTGGAGAATATTTCATTGTCCTCAATTCCTCTTTGTCTTTAGATTTAAATGTCGACAAGGTTACCTTCAAGACGAGTAAAATAAATTGAAATTCTGTCTTGCATTGCTCACTGGGTTTCGCTACAACAGCCATGTCACAATTGGACTGGTCACAGTAATCACTGAATAAAGTGGAACTTTTCATTGTACAGCAGGCATTACAGTGAGGCCTGTGATTAATAGTCCCAAACATTTGTGCGTGCATTGGAATATAAGGTGTACTCTGATAGACTGTTTGCAACTTCATTTACTGGAAATGGATTGATTTCTGTTTCATTACTGAAGAGGGTGATTGTAGAAGGAAAAAGAGCTGCAAAAATGCAGCTTATGGACACAACTATTACATGTGCATGATCCTGAAGACTCCTGTTATTCACATTATACCAGTCAATGGCCAACACTTGGAAAGCTCATTTAGGCCCACCTGCACAAAACTGAAATAATGAGTCATAAATACCATGTGACTAATGTCTTTGTTTTTGCTTTTTCCTTCAGCGGACATACACGTTGATTGTAGAGGCCTGGGACTGGGACAACAAGACACGAGAAAGTAAGTTTAAACCTCACCTTCATCATACTGCTTTGGATTTTACTATGTAGAGTTTGTCAGTAAGAAGTGTTTAGTACAAATCTTGACTGGTGCTGGATTTCTTTGAGTTTAGTATCGACATCAGTACTTGAGTTTCTAATTTGATTTGATTGCAATCCAGTGTGTGTAGTAAGGGTTTTTTTTTAAATGTATTTTTTTCATTATTTATTTATTAATTTTAATACCGTAATGAGAACCTCTTACAGTTAAAAACACATGACGCTACATTACGTTTAATCATTTCCACTAAAATGTGCCAAAGATCTTTCCAGCATATCCTCCAAATTTCTTAAATACTTTGTGACACATAGTTTATTGATAGCTTAATGGCAGAGGTCACGAATTACAGGACAAGAGTCCTCATAAAGAATACAAGCCTTGGTTTTCCTTGGCTATGTTGGCTGTGGCAGTCAGTTTTGACCAGCTGTATCCTGTTTTCCTTTGGTTATGTCCGCTGGGTGGACTCCTGTAGAGCCTCTTTTTCCCCATCTGAGCAGTAGCCCAGTCTAGGAGGAAGAGGACACATTGAGGCATATAATGTCTGCATGTCTAGATGTAACTTTGATCTGTGAGGAAGGTGTCATTTTTCATGTGTCTCTATTAACTTTATGTGCATGCAAGGGTGAATTAATTTTTGTTTTGAATCATGCCATCCTGTCTTGTCCAGTCTTGAGCTTGTTCTGTTTATATGAGGTCACTGCATCCTGTTTTGTCCATAACATCAAACACACTTCCACTTGAGAATGCAGACAATGGAGAAGAAATAGATTTTGACATCATCACTCTTTGATTAGACTGTGCATGCCCTGTGTAGTCTCCTGTTTCTGCACTGATTGTGTACATTTACGGTAATTAGTTCTGATGTTTCTGAAGGTGGTACGGCCCAGTTGTTGAGTAACAGACCAGTTGATTATCTGCCAACTACTCTCGCTTTAGTCTCAGCCAAATTGCTATAAAGAAGATGAAGATTTTTTTCCCCCAAGAAATGGGACTCCTCACCAAGATGAGAAGGAAAATGCCAAACTATAGAAAAACCTTAATTACACTGTCCTTTGAATCTCAGGCAGCTTATATTTTATTTTATTTTTATTTTCATTGTTATTTTCAGATGTCACCGGATTTTATGTCCCAAATTTCTTACCTTAATGCCGTAAGTTCAAGAAATAACAAACACGTTTGGGTTTTTTTTGTTTTGTTTTTTGTTTTTTTTGTTTTTTGTGGAGGATGGTGGGCCAGTCTGCAGTAGTAGCAAGCTTATGTCAGAGTTGGGCAGTTATTACAGCTTTTCTCAGCAGGTGGGAGGGTTGGACAGGTCACACGTGAATTTGTCTTGTCAGGTATCTTTTCATTAGCAGTGGTGTCTTGTGCTTTTCTTAGCAACGTGTTAGAAGTAGGTTTATTTCATGAGTAATGGTAAGGCAACTTTTTATAAATGGGGAGACTTGTTAGAAAGACATGGACCTCATTCTCCAGTAGTTCTAAGACAGCGGTCCCCAAACTTTTTTGCGCTACATGTCAGACATGATTTTCACGGACTGGCCTTTAAGGCGTCGTCCATAAATACAACAAAATAAAAATTATACAACAAAGACAAAAACTGTGGTATTTTGTAAATACAATAATAAACGTGAATTCACTGTATAATTGTAACTTTATTAGCAGCGTCCTCCTGAAATGCGCCAACAACATTGAGAGTGCTCTCTGGTCGCTATGGTAACGCGTACATATTTCTTTCAAAATAAGACACATAACTACAACACAGGAAAAGACCCAGAGAAACAGAGTTATTAATAATAATAATAATAATAATAATAATAATAATAATAATAATAATAATAATAATAATAATAATAATAATAAAAATAATAATAATAAAAATAAATAAATAAAAAACCTGAAAACCATAAATTTCAAACCCAAGCCTGAACTCTCGCAGCCTGGTACCAAGCGACTCCCGTACTGGTCTGTGGCCTGGGGGTTGGGGACCGCTGTTCTAAGATGTCAAGCCTTCATCTAGATTTACAGAACAGAAAAGCATCATCTGAACCCCTTTGTTACTGATGGTAAAAGATTTTCTTCCACCAAAACATGTTTTCACTTGAGAAAACTTGTCATATATCATATGATAGCTAGTTAGCAACTACTAAAGCGCCAGTCACACAAATCTAGAGGCCTATCAGCTGGTTTTTTTTTTTATCTTCTTTTGTCTTCTTTGGTTGCACTGACTGGTCTGTAGGCCTTAGTAGAGCCAAGATCATGAACATTGAAGCACCAGTTCTAATACACCAGATCTATACTGGGCCAACACCAGGACACCACATATTGGTGAGAATTGGGGTGCAACAACCAAATCCGTAGTTTGATCTATACTAATGGATACATGTGGAACTGCAGCTTGAAGCCATTGTAACCATTGCAAGAAAAAACAAAAAAAGGAGCCTGTTAAGTCAGTTGGTAGTGCTGAAAAAACAGTGCTTGTATTAATATGGACACCAATGCTAATGAATCAATGCTGGGACATATTCAGTCTTCCTTCCTCATGTTTCCTTGTTCGTCCCCATTGTAGTGCTCCTTTTTCATTCACTTGCCTCTTCAGAGACCTCCTCACCCCAGTGGTGTACTCTGACTCACTGTGTACTAGAGGTGCACTCTAACTAGAACCTGTAGCAGGTGGAGACTTTGTTCAGAGTTTGCAGAACAGAACAGGGTCTGGATTTGCAAGCTACTGCAAAGTTGAATATTCTGGAGATTCTGGAGACACGCCACTCCAAGTGTAGCCATAGTTCACACTTGTCATGAACCAGCGATACTTAAGTTTTGCTTTTGCGTGTCATTGAACTATTTGTCGTTCTTTTTTTTAAGCAGCACTACTTAAAGTAGCACTCAAAGGAAAAACACAACAAATTCTTGAATGACATGTAAAATGCAGAAGGTGAAGGTAAAAGTAAATATGTTGTAGGTTTTTACACCGCCAGCAGGCAAGTGTTGTAAAGAGGGGAAAAAGTAATTATGGTGATCGACCGCTCAGGTGATTATTATTTTTATTCTTTTTTTTCATTCATTTTCATGCAGAATGATGTGTAAAAGATCAGTTAAATTCATGACATTCTCAGTCTGTTGAACTTGTCTGGCCTGAGTCAGCATCGGGGTCATGTCTGGTCCTACGTAAGAGCCTACCAGTGTGTCGAGGATGTCAGTGAGATTCCTCTCTTCCAGCGTCATGTCCTCCATAGCACCCCTCTTCCCTTCCCCCTGTGTCCTCAGGAAAGGCCGCCGGCTGTTTTCCTTGTGTTTATCGAGCAGGAAGTGGACTGGACTGGGTGGCCGGGCTCGGTGTTTAGACGCTTAGTAGCAGAGACCGGCTTGGGCCCCGAGCCCATTGTTCTCTATCTGGCAACCACCGAGGGTTATTTCTGTTATTGTTGCTTAATTTTGTCTGACATTGTCAGACCCCAGCAGAGGAATGTGTGTGCGCTTGTGTGCGTGTTCCTGCTTTAAAATGTCTTTGGAGCATTGAGCCCAAAGCCATGGAGGAAGTCACAGGCCCCCATATTTCCACAGAGATTGTTCTCCAGCTTTGACTCCACTGTGAAAAGATTGCCTGTTATTTCGTTCTGCCCCTCAGAAGTAGACTGTGTTTGAATGCTAGAGGATGATTGGCTTTAAATGTTTCACAGATGCTTCATGGTGGTGCTCGTTTAAAGCTCACAGATGCTATGTGCTGTTGCCAGAAAATTGACAATGAATTTCAAGAGCGCACTTAAAATTCAGTGGGTACAGTTGAGTGTGACTGTACGAATGGATAGAGGGTTCCACATTGGCGTCAGATTTTCAAATTGCTTCAAATAAATTAGTTTTTAGTCATCCTGATAAGTTTACCTCAGCCTTTAAACAACTTAGTTAATGGAGAGACTTCTGCATAAAGGTTTCACTCCTTAGATAGTGTTTTTTATTTTTTAAAGTGCTTGATTGATCTTCATTACCTTTTAAGTTGATGATAGCAAGTGGAAGCTTATTTACAGAAAGCAGTGACCTCTGATGCTGAAAAGCGAAGCCACCAGAAAGTGCCACAAACTGCAGTATCTCAAAAAACCTCCTGAGAGTGACTGAAGATGCAAGTCAGGTCCAAGAGACTCTCATATTAAAGTCTCCAACTGTAATCTGTAATCTTCTATATAAAGTCTACTGTTGACACTCTGTTAGAGGCTGTGGCTCGGTCTGTAACAGACGGACAGAAGCGTGCAATAGGCAGGGGAAAAAAAGTGTGAGGATCTCAGCCTGGGTAGTGGGTATTTGTTGGTTATTGCACAGCATGTGTGCCTTATTTATGTGGTCCAAGTGTTTGTCAGAGTCTGAAATCGGATCTGTTACACTTTTCTGTATTTTGTCTGTTAAACTAGTCGATCATTTTAAATCTGGCTTAAATGTGGAGTCTACCATACGTGCAGGCACCGCCTGTGCAACAAACGTTCAGACTTAATATCTCTGTAAATGCTCAATACCAGCCAGATTTTTTTTTTTTTTTCCCCATAGCCTTGGCTCTGTATTTTCAAAAGACATCCTCGCTATCCTTAATGGCAATCTCAGACACAGTTCTGGTGGTGAGCAGAGAAGGCTCCCTCACTTGCTGGTCAGACCATCGATTTGCAAGGGGGCAGCCAATCAGAAGAAAGCTGGCTTAAAAAGAGAGACTTTGAAATGTCTTGCTTTTATAAATGGGGAGAACTATGCGGCTTTACTTCGAGCTATGAGGATTGTTATGAACTGTGAATTATACAAATTAACTTGAGGGTTGAGAATAAATATGGAGCATTACAGAGCTTCATAAAGTTGGTAAAATGCACTGAAGTCTGGGACCGCCTAAAAATTTAAAATGAGTGACTGTAGTTGGTGTTTGTGTAGGGAATACTAATAAGCTGTGGTGCTCACTTTGAGGAAAAAGCTGGGAATGATTCTTTACATGGCACCAGGCAACATCAGGCTGTACTTAAACACCACTTTCAATTTACCTATTGCATACCTCTCTTATTTAGTCACGTTAGACTCTTCTCTCCCTCCTCTCACTGTAAGTGTAGCTGCTCTCAGCCGACAAGAGGTGTGAAAGTGAAATGAAGTGAAATATTAATTCAGGATATTATTTTAGCACAAGTACAATAAAAGCTTCTAAACCTTGTGTTGAACATGACAAGAGAAAGGCAATAATGAAATGTCATCGTCTGAGCTTCACACTTTGTGTCGACTCAGATGACCACAATGATCAAGTCAAAAAACTAAACTGCCCTATAGATGGATGTTTTGTCAGGACACCTTTTGAGTGGACTAATATCTGATCCAGTGTCAGGTTGAGTTGCTTTATGTGTGGTGAGAAGGAAGTGAGTCTGAATCGCACTAACTGGTGTTCACCCCGTTTTGTTTCAGCTGAGGAGGACCTGCTGATTGAGCGCAGCGCCCGCACTGGCATGATCAACCCTGGTGACCCCTGGCAGACAATCATGCACGATGGGCCCGTGGCTCGCATCACTTATCGTATCCGGGTAAAGTGTGACGAAAACTACTACACCAGCACGTGCAACATACAGTGTTCTCCTCGTGACGACTACTTTGGCCACTACCGCTGTGGACTTTCCGGCACCCGTGTGTGCCTGGATGGTTGGATGGGCCACGACTGCACAATAGGTGAGCTCCTAGCACCTTAAAATGTCTTCAAAAATAAAAAGAAATGCGTGAATGAATTGTAAAGATTCGCTGCCTTTTGAGATCTATTTAATGAGATGTCTTTTAAACTGTTTCTATTAAGTTTGGGTTCAGATTTTCAAAGGGAGTCCGATCAGTTTACTCTTTACTGATCATCAAGGCTATAATTATTAAAGTAAGATGGCAGAAATGTGCAGCATGCATAAATAAACGTAGAATGTTTGGTCAGGTCATTATTCTAAAGTCTAGCAGTGTTGAGGTCATGCTTGTGGGTGGTGTTGGAGAGAGTGGGGGGCCCTCAATAAATCATCCAACTGACCTTAGAAGATGAAGGGTGAAAAAGGGGAGGACAGCGCAGAAGGCCTGGCTTGTTTTTTTTTTTTTTAAAAAAGAGGGTGGTGTTTTATGCAGGCCATAAAGTTGTCTAGTCAGGGTGCCATGAATTTTCATGTCTTGTTGCACTTGTTAGGATGAAGGCAAACAAAACAAACCAGCGTCTCTACCACCCACTTTCTGTCTTGGTGCCCCCTTTCCTCCACTTCTTTAATTACCTGGGTTGCATGGGATGGGAAGAGATGCATTTAAATAAACACATTTTGTTTCTCTTTTTCTGTCTTAGCGATCTGCAAGCAAGGTTGCAACCTGTTACATGGCTCATGCAGTGTCCCAGGCGAATGCAAGTAAGATGACTGGGAAGATTTTATTTGATATGCAAAAATGTGAATCATAAATGCAGAATCTTTCTGTTTCTGGCGCTGTAATTTTCTAAATGTATCACATCTCGTAAAATGTTAGATCACTGTCATATTGCTCATGCATTTTTAGACGAAATGTTGGGATTTTTTTGTTTGTTTGTTTTTAAAACATAGAAAAATTGCATCGGTATTTCTTAAAAATTCAGCAGAGGAGCTAAATCTGTGGGGGTGGAAAGGCTGGATTTAAAGCAGAGGCACCTTCACTTGTCGAAGCCTGTTGTATTTTGTGTGCGCGCGTGTGTGTGTCAGCCTTTCCCTCCCTCGTGGGCATCTCCACCTCGGTTCAGAAGAAAAGGGCAATGCCGTACCAGCCTTCTTGTATTTTTAGCTATCCGAAATCCTCCTTAGAATACCAAGCACCTCATCAGGCTTCTGCAGCTCGGACTGAAGAAAGGGACTCGTCTTGGTGTGTGAATTTGACCACTGCAAAACGTGCTGGGAATTGTCAGATGCTCTCCCCATCCGCATTGCAGTCCTCCTCGAAGGGCAAGGGACAGGAGCTGAAATGAATATCCCGCCGTGTTATGTACATTTCCCAAAGTGGAAACGACAATTAGATAAAGTGACGTTGGATGTCCCAGTGAATCCACCTTTCCAGGATGTGGTACATCCCGTCGTCATTTCGCCACCCCCGTCTTTCACCTGCTGGATGGGGGGGGGAACGCTTGCCTCCATGTGTTAGGAAAGAGAGTTGGCCAAAAGCTGAGGAATGAGGGAATGGTGTTTTCTTGTGCCGTCCTTATTCTAGTTAGCGCATTCTTCTTAGTCATACAAAATGTCAAGTTGCAGTCAACAGGAAGTGTGACATCAATGGAAGAGCAGCAGTAAAGAGACTTCCTGCAGCGGCATGAATTTAATGATGCCTCAGGTCACAGAAAGCTTGCATCAAATCCCTTGCCATCTCCCTTTATTCCCTTTATTTCATCAAGGTTTTATGGGCTTTGCCTCATCTGCCACGGGCTTTTGAGAAACACAAAGGCTAGTACGTGCCTGTTGTCACACCGCAGTATTGAGGCTTTTTATTAGCCCGCATTAGGCTTGTTCTGACATATTTAAGAGGTTTGCTGCAGTGTTCCTAAGAGCTCCTTAGATATTAATTGTAACCCTTCTATATGGAGTTTTGCCAAGTTTCATAAGTTTCACATTTGCGATTAATTATATCAATAAGGACAAACTACAGAATTACTCTTTGGATACCTTAAAGCAGTCTCCATGTTCTTTTTAGTGTTATTGCCAAATTGCTGTCAAGCTCTCTGGTGGTAATTGAATACAGTGGATGAAGCATGCCAAGTCTGATACCCCTGGACCCCACAGTCTGAGACTGGCTGGAAGAGGGGGTTGGAAGGGGGTGCTGAAAGCTCAGAGAGGCAGCGGTGCCGTCTGCAAGGGGCTCAAAATAGCAGCCAATTGACAAGACAGCTGCCGTGACAACATTTCAGCCTTGGAATAGCCGAGTACAGTCCCGAAGCGTCAGACTGCTGCGCATAAACACTGTATACACACAATCACCTCCAGCCACGCACTCTCAGAAACATCACGTCACCCTTGTAGCCCCCAAATCCACCTCACCCGCATACTCTAACCCAATGCACAGTAGCTACTGGAAGTATCCTTAACCCCTGCTGCCCCGGAATGTCACCCTCTACTAAGATTAGTTGGCAGAAGTTCATGGGATGTGTTGACACTATAGCAGGTACAATATTAGGTTTGTTTCCACAGGCTGTCTGTCACTTGTGCATCATTAGTAGCTACAGCAGCTCACAGCCTAATGGATGTCTTTAAGAACTGTTCTCCTTAACAGACGCTAGTTTGGTTGTGGTGATTTATAATCAAGCATAAAACCATATCAGTTTCAAAACTGTTGGACATAAGTTGCAGATTGTTTTATGTAGATATTTTAAAAAGATTGTTTCATCACCGATGGTGATTTCACTGTATTAGGATTCGGACCATGAAACCAACAATTTTTTAAGAAGCTGTTAAAGGGAAATTATTCATGGCTGTGTTCTTGTTTGGCAGGTGCAGATATGGCTGGAAGGGCCAGTTTTGTGATGAATGTGAGCTTCATCCTGGTTGTGTCCACGGGACTTGCAACGCCCCCTGGCAGTGCAACTGCCAGCAGAACTGGGGTGGTCTGATGTGCGAAAAAGGTATGGAAGAAATGCTGTTTATTTTTATTTTTTATTTTTTTACAAAATGTATTCACAGGGACTCTCAACACCAGGCAGGGTGAGTCGTTGTTGTCGTTCCTCTGCTCCCCCTCCAGGTACAGTTTCTTGGATTTCATGAGTAATAGATGAGCAAGCTTCTCACACCCTGACCCATTAACATTGAGGAGTTACATTTATCTTTATATTATTATAGTTATTCAGTTATTACAGAATTACACTGTTTATATGAGGTCTGAATTATATTTACTGCTCATTTTCTCTGAGTGGAGACCGGCGGCTGGATAGTTTTACTGCTTGTGTGATCTGAGCGACAGCAGGGACACCCGATCTCCACCCCCCCACATCCCTTCGTCACACAGGGCTCTTCAGGGGATGAGAATGGGCCCTAAGATCCCCAGCGGAGACTGATCCCCCTGCTCATTTATTTACCAGCCTTTAGGGTGACCTGGCTTTTAGCCTAAAGCTGGTGTGCGGCGATCAGTTAGTTTATTTTTGGGAGCTTTAAAATAATGAAGCAAAGAATATAATTGTGAAAAACTGCATTTATACAGATAAGCAGACTAAGTCTCCACAGCTAGTGGTCTGAATACAGTAAAATTTATTTTAATGCAGTGCAGCAGAGGGGTTGAGAAAACACTGTGCTTCCTGTCAAAGTGGACAGCTGGTGCTTCTTGCTGACTGAGGAATCTGACGAGCTTTCTGGGAGCTCTCTGCTCCAACGGGATAAAAAGTGGAACAAGACGAGAGCTGTTTGTTCCACTTGTAATTGTTAAAGAGAATTATTAGTAGTGTCACTTCAGAATATACCAATACAGATAAAATTCTAGTATTCAGTTCAACCAGGAACAGTTTTATAAAAACATTATTTTGACCTGCATTAACTCATATTTGGCAGTATGCCTCTGTACCCGTGTCAAGGTCAGACACAGCATGATAATGTAGAGGTGGGTTGCAAAGGGGTTTGCATGGCCAAAAACTGGCTAGGCAGGTTAAAGCAATTAAAATGGCATTCTCAGTATGCAGTTTGCCAAATGGGTGTGTTGAAGGGTATTGCATGAGCTAACAGCTGTCATCTTTGATTTGTTTCTGAGTGGTGAAGTTCTAATCCTCATGTTCCTTCTGAACATTCACTTATCACTTAATATCAAACTTCTCTCTACCTGGTTGAAAATATAGGGTAAAGTGAAAAAAAGACAGCTTCATAGATTTTCTGTGCTTCACTCTTTGCAACCTTGAGTTGTCATTTCACTTCACTGTGCATCTCCCTGCTGTTTTTGCTCCAGATCTGAATTACTGCGGTCGCCATCAGCCTTGTGTTAACGGAGGAACTTGTATGAACACCCAGCCAGATGAGTACCACTGTGCCTGTCCAGAGGGCTTCTCTGGAAAGAACTGTGAGATAGGTGAGAGAATCCACTCCCTGGAGGTGGGCCTTCCATGTACAGCATATTTTCTGCCCTCTCCCCCGCTGCTGCCGCCTCCTGCTCTCTCAGCTTTACTGGCCTTTGTTTTGCTAGTCAGAAATACATGGCACTTTTTCTGTGAACTTATTTACAGTTTGTAGGGAAAGCATCCAGCAAGACAAATGGAGAATTGTATTTTTTTTTTTTTTTTTTTTTTTTTTTTTAACAATACACTTTTAAAAACAGGAAAAAAAAAATACCCAAACATATCTCATATGAAATTAATTTTTGCCTTTCTTCCACACTATTGCTTCTTCAGCTGAGCACGCCTGTGTTTCCAGTCCTTGTGCAAATGGTGGTACATGCCGCGAGGTTCCAGCAGGGTTTGAATGCCAGTGTCCTCCAGGCTGGGATAATCCAACCTGTGCCAGTGAGTGTCTTCATTTCTTTTCTACGCACATTTTTATTTTTATATGATGAAAGTGATTTTCAGCCATGAAAATCAGGTTTTTGATTAGTCAGTCACTTACCTGAGTATTTTCCTCAGATTTGGATGACTGTGCTTCCAGTCCATGTTCTCATGGTGGAACTTGCATTAACCTGAAGGATGGATTCGAATGTGTGTGCCTCCCTCAGTGGGAAGGAAAGACCTGCCAGATAGGTGAGTTTTGTGTGCATACACATATTATTTCAGCCGGGGAAGATGTTTTTCTGCCCTTTTCCTGTTTGTTCCTTTTCCTAAAATAAATAATTGGCCTTTGACACGCAGGCATAGCATTGCTCATCATTTTGGAATGAAACTGCCATGTCACAAGGCCACAATATAGGATGTTGGTATCCTGAATGAGCTGTCAGCTTCCCACAGCGTGACCACCTTTTTCTCTATGACTTTATGAGATACCAAAGCCTATATCCGGCTGTTTGCTGGCCACTCTCTGTGGCATTCATTTCTATAAAACCTCCCTCTCCGATGAGCGGACGTGACCAGCATAAAGTCAGGAAATGGATTACAACCGGTAAACAAAGTTGGGTTGCGTGTGTGGGGGTAAAGGCAGGAAAGAGATCCCAAGAGTTCAGTGTCGTTTTACCAGCTCCGGTCTCAGTTTACAGGCAGCTATAGGCCTCCTGTCTTACCTGGCCATTGGTGCATGTGTAGAGTTTGGGGTTTCATAGAGAAGACAGGTGTGTGAGGGGAGTGTAGCAGGACTCCCTGCGGACTGCCCTCTCCTCCCCAAACACCCTCCACCCTTTTGATACCTGCAGGTGGTTGATGTTTGTGAGTGAAACTGTTAATCTTTATTGAACAGGTCAAAGTGGTGTATAGAATTACTGTGAGGTTGTCTATATGGCGCACAAAACATATTCTAGAAATATTATGAAGTTCTAAAATAAACTTTACGTAAGACTTAATTACAGTGCTTTTCTCTCAGTCTGGCTAAAATCTCTTAAGCAGGGAAAAAAACACCCTGTGATGCAAATGGGGAATTTTTTGCGAAAATGACGTCGACTCAATGCACTACAGGATAACTCGGTGCTAAATATTAAATTCAGGTGGTTTTATCACTTACACTGAATTTGAAATTGAGATCCTGAAAGTAGCTCGGCACTTTTACTCTTCAATTTACTCTTCAAAGTTTGTTTCCATGTATTGTGGAGTAAAGGCTTGAATAAAGCTGTTTGTGGCACTTAAAGCTGTGTGAAGTCTGATACAGTGCCTGAGGTGTTGTCGCCTGAGCCTGCGTCATTTTCGGTCTGAAGACTATAGCTTTGAAAGTGGAGAGAACTCTCTGGTACAGAAGCGAGCTTATGAGACCGCTCCACCTGATCTTAACCAGCAATGTTTTAATTTGTCAAGAAACTGAAAAGAATGAATATATTTATATCAAATTTTGTGCTTTTGAATTCCAATAATGGGCAGGTAATTTTATAGCAGTACTCGGTTGACACCAACTGGACAAAAAACTTAAGAATTAAGGCACTTGAGCCATTAAATATTAGACGTTCATAAAGTTTTGTAACTCAGAAGTTGACCAAAAATCCTCATTATTTAAACTGTTCTTTGATTAACTCTTTATTCCTCGAACTTTACCTCACTCGAACTTCTGAGTGTTCGATTATACAAGAGCGCAGGTGCCAGCAGGCCTTCAAAGCTGGGTTGCTGGTCTCTTTCCCATCTTCTTGTCCCTTCTCTGGTTTCATTCAATTGATTGACTCCTTACTCCTGCCTTCACAGATGCAAATGAGTGTGCAAGACAGCCCTGTGTGAACGCTTACTCTTGCAAAAATTTGATTGGCGGATATCACTGCAGCTGTTTTCGGGGATGGTCCGGACAAAACTGTGACATCAGTCAGTATTCCTCCCTTCAAAGTCGCTCCTAAATCGATAACTCTTCTTCTGGCTGCTCTCGGATGTCTCCTCCTCACTTTCTGGATGCACAGCTTAGGTGTACTTTGGCACCGCTTACTTTCCACACGTGTGGCAACGTGTTCCTTTCTCGTCTCGCAAACCGAAACTCCAGCTGTGTTATGCATGCCCAGTTACATAAGAGTCTATCTGGCACCCTTCTCACTTCACTAGTTTTTTCCTTTTCCAAACTTTTACTTAATCTATGCACAACTGATTTACTCTTTTAGTGGAGTAGCATTTTTAAAATGTATGTTTTTAGGAAACTTGCTCATTCTTGTTGTCTTTCTCTTCAGATACCAGTGCCTGCCATGGTCAGTGCAAGAATGGAGCAACTTGCCGCGCTGTGTTGGACAGCTTTGTGTGCGAATGCCCACCGGAGTTCACTGGACAGCTGTGTGAGGTGAGTCTCATGTTACCCAGGTTCTACCAGTGAACAACTGCAATACATAACGTAGCAGTAGGCTTCATTTATTAATTTTTGCTGCGAGATGCTGACTAACCCTTTATTACATCTTGTGGTATAAAATATGAGGAGAAACCTGTTTTTGCTGTAATTCCATAAACCAATATCATGCAGGATTTATGGTTTCGTAAAGTGCTTTACTGCCTTTCACATTTCTGGACTTGTTGGCCTTGCCAAGGCACATTTTTGGTTTTCACAATTTCACGTTTTCAAAGTTTGTTTCAACAAACGCTTGTAAATTAGTAACGTTGATTATTTGATCGATCCAAAACCAGAAGTTTCACACACTACCTTAACTTGAGCTCTTTAGTGCTTAGGACAGGGGTGGGGGAATTACCTCCTCAACATGTCCTGAAGTTCTCCAGAAGCCTGGGAATGAACTAATCATTTGATTCAGCTGTGATGACCCAGGGCGATACCTAAAACCTGCAGGACACCGGCCCTTGAGTTCCCCACCCCAGACTTAGGGGTCCAGGACCTGTGGAGTTTGTATGTTATGTCCACTTAAGTTCAGGGTGTTTTCTTGGAGGTCTAAGGCTACGTTCACACTGCAGGTCTTAATGCTCAATTCAGATTTTTTATTTTTTAT
The DNA here is from genome assembly GCF_051167445.1 of Perissodus microlepis. Lineage (NCBI taxonomy): Eukaryota > Metazoa > Chordata > Actinopteri > Cichliformes > Cichlidae > Perissodus > Perissodus microlepis. The sequence goes on from NC_140475.1 coordinate 17,238,401, forward strand.
TTTTTTGATCAAATCCGATTATTTTTTTTTATTTTTTTTATTTTTTTTGTCTGGTTGTTCACACTACAAATAAAATGTGACCGCAAACGCGCTCTGGTGTGAACGGTTCACAGCCCTCAAAGCGGCCCGCATGCTCAAAAGAAGTTTACAGAAGTAAAAATGGCAGCTACAGAGATAGTAGGTGTTGTTGCTGCAGTCTATCAATTTCTGCACAGTCGTAACTTGAATAGAATTTTCTCCCCATATGCTAATCAAGTCCAAAACCTCAGTTTCTCTCCATTGACTCGCTCAGTCTCCAGTTTCCTCCGCCGCCGCCATGCTTTCTCGTTTGCCTTCTCCGGCGCTGATAATTGGTGTCTGTCTTGTGTCAGTGACATAAAAGACGGATTTAATGAGACATGACCGTTCAAACAGCAGTCACTTTCTAAAACGGATTTGAAAATATCGGATTTGTGCTGTTCAAACCATCATACCATGATTGGATATGGGTCGCATAGGGTCAAAAAAGTCCGATTTGAATGTAGCCTAAGAGACTGACCTTCAGCTGGAGTTGATCACACATCACACTGTGGCTGCCTGAGGCGCCTAATGCTTTGTGGTTATATGCATGTAAATCAGGAGATGATATCTCTTATTATAACCTGGTATCATGACCGTAAAAAGGTGATCTGTTTGTTTCACAGATCTTCTGTAAACGTAGAACGTTAACAAAATGCCATCATAGCGACTAATCATGTGCAATTGTACCAGCACTGATGGGGAAATGGTTTCCTGTGAAGTTGGATGCTAGAAAACATGTTGTGAAGCAAAGCGGCCCATGAATTGGGACGTAAGTGTCATTAAGATGGACTAGAAACTACAGTATACAAATTGCCCTAAACTATAAAGACAACCAAAAAGCCATAACACAATAGTCATCTGATCCAGCAGATCATTAAACTCCCCTACGTGCCAAATCGCTGCTGTGATCTGCCAAAACGTGCAATGTTGTCAGCCTCCAACCCTGCAAGCCAAGTCCACGTCACAGGGCAACTTCTCTTAATTCATACTTTTATTTCATAAAGATGCCACATATTTGTGTCCCTGCTGCAGCCCTTCATGTATGAAGCGAGTGTTTGAATGTAGGTTAGCAGTGAGGAAACCGACACTCGGCTGCATCTCTTGGGCCCTGAATGGAGGACATTGCTGGTCAGGAGCCAATCCTGATTTAGCATCTCTACTATAAATATGAGCCTCTCTGAATGAGGGGACCCTGGATTTCTGCCCGCATACTACAGAGCTCTAATGCCTGCTGTTGCAGGGCCGTATATTCCTACCCCGCAGTGCCAAAACTACAATGCCTCCAGCATCGTATTTCTCTGATTAGTATCTCTACACAATCAAGTGCTTACTGGATTAATCAATGTCATGTTTGCCTCGGTGTTTCATGTCTTCAGAGAAAATGGGTACAGAGAAAAGGCTAAAGGGGACAAATATGATGCATTTACTTTTATGGTAGTAGACATGCTTAAATTTGGTGAATTTTGTGAATTTACTTAAGGGGCCAAGCAAAAAAGAGCTTTATCTTTTTATATTCAAGCACACTTACTAGTGTGACTCTGTGAATATCACTTTTAGTCGGTCAAGCACTAGGTCCCAGCGTGAAATATCTCATATTTGCTGCCTTGAAATCCATTCATGGTTCCTAAATATCTTGGTGATCTGATTGGCCAATGCTTTTTTTTTTTTTTTTTAAGACTCTTGTTATGGAGATTAAGCAATATATTAAATTATCTCAGAGTTAATTGAGATCACGAGGTACCAGCTGCTGAATAATGATAAACGAAAGAAATTCTAAACATTACACGCTGACACCAGCAGGACCCAGGTGGATGCCCGCCTCCATCTGCACAATTATACCTCTGGTGGATGTAGTGCAATAGAAAGATAATATCCTACATGAAACTACTCGCAACACGGTGAATGCCATCTAGTGAGATTTTATTCACGCGAAAGCAAACATCTCTAAAGCAAGAGATATCCAAAAATGGGCAACTTGCATCTAAACAATCTTAGAGGTGTGAAGAAAAAAGGGCAAATAACAAAAAACTTCCAGGAATACCCGATTTAACCTTTGCCAGTTTTCTCTTCAGAGCCAACTTTTCTTGTGTACCAAAGGACCGTTTGTTATGACCACTTGAAATGGTGCATCTTGCAATTTCGCTTAAACTTGCCCGGGTGGTGCTGGTGACGAGAGCCTCTTTCTCCTGTAGAAAACTTGATGACAAGTGGACAACATGGATACAAGTTGAGAATAACAAAGAAAGAAAAGAGGGGGTCAGTAAAATGTGAGTCCTCAGTTGCCAATCTACATTTAATTGGGCCCTTTTTATTCACAGAGGACCTGTGGGTGATCTAAGCGATCGCCAAAAAGTCTGGCTAGACACAACAAAAATAAATTATGCAATGAAACGCACTAAATTCTGGGCTCTCGCCTGCTGCATTAACAATGACTTTTGTGCTCTGAACAGCACAAGCAGTTAACAATGATGTTCTGCAGATTTATTACCTTCAGACGTGATTCCCTGACCACACACGTGCAAATACTAAAGAAAGAAGTCTGGCCCTGACACTTAAAATAAACTGTGTGTGACCACAAACTTCACCAACCCCGTTGCCCAATTCCATCTCCCTTTTTCAGCACCTTAAATGGCAACGGGTTGCAACCCAGAGTTTATGCACAGTTATGCTCTGTTTATAGGAACTGAAAGATTTTCTGTCCAATCCCAGAAATGCCGTACGTATAAATGGTTGAAGTTATCACTCTGACCTCTAGGCAGCTTCTCTCTGTGTCAGAGGATTTATATTTATGTGTTCGCTTGTCTCTGCATGATGTGGAACCAGCTTCATAATGGATAGCCGTTCTTTTGCCTGCTCCGTTTCGCATTCTGACTCCTCTCAAAATAATCTTGAATGATAACGCAGGGCAGAGATGTAAAACCGAAAGCATGGATTCTGTTGATGAGCTTAGTAAAAGTTTCTGAGGCTTACATTGCTCGTCCACTTACTCAGTTTGTTCTTAATCGCAGAGGCTTGAGCCAAGCTAAGCTGCTCACCTTCAGACTTTAGCTGTCCTTACTCCAGCTGGCCTGATTACTTTATTATCATAGGCAGTTTAATGTGAAGATAATGTTTTCTACCACTTAGAAACTCTTTTGTCCATAAAATGGACTGATTCTTATATAGCGCACATACAAGCATTTCCTTCTATACTCAAGTACAATCTAACCAACATTCATACACATTCACACTCCGATGGGCGCATCGGAGAGCAATTTGGGGTTAGTATCTTGCCTAAGGATTTATATTTGGCATGCAGACTGGGGAAGCCAAAGATCGAACCACCAACCTTCCAGTTAGTAGCTGATCTGCTCTACCACCCCACAATTCGTGAGCACTTGTTGAAGAAAACTTTGAGTGTACTAAGTCACACCAGTTTACTTTATTGTTTGCCGGGGTTTTTGTGTCCAACATCAGGCTGTTAGTTTGAGGAAGCATCCACAACATTTGTGCTTGCGATGACCTGATAAATACAAATGGACTGTTTTAACATATAGTGCTTTAGATCATCTTGGTCTCCATCATCACCTGAAGAAGATACCTGGCTGTGTAAAGATGATGGACTACTATGTTTACTGAGTGATTTTTCCATCATTGGTCTTATAATTGCAACAGTCACTCTTTTAATGTGTATATTTTGTTTGTCCTTTTCCCCCCCTCTCTCTTCTCCTCTTTTTTCCAAAGATCCCAAGCTCATCATCTTCTGATGCCTGTGATCCAAACCCTTGTGAGAATGAGGCCAAGTGTCATAGCATGGAACAGGACTTCTACTGTGCGTGTCCTGAAGGCTACGAAGGAAAGATGTGTGAAAGGCTCAAAGAGGATTGCCAAACCACTCCATGTCAAGGTGGCTAAAGGAATCTGCAGGGGGGAAAGGGCTGGAATAGATCGATAATATAAGAAAACACTGAACCTGAAACTTGTGGGTTTTTTTTGGTTTATTTTTGACAGCTATTGACAGCTGCAGCATTGCTGTTGCAACCAATGACTCGGATGGCATACAGAACATACCCTCCAATGTCTGTGGCGCACGAGGACGCTGCATCAGCCAGCCAGCCGGAAACTTCACCTGCGTCTGTGATCCGGGTTTCAGTGGCATCTACTGTCACGAGAGTACGTAGAGACTTGAGCTTTCAGATTCTGGAGGTGCTGTGTGGTCTGTAATTCATTTTTGGGGTGTTTTTCTTTTCTTTTAGCCCTTTCAGTATATCATTATATACGTCATATCATTTTCTTTTTATTTTAGATATTAACGACTGCATAGGCAACCCATGCAGAAATGGGGGAACCTGCGTTGACAGAGTGAACTCATTTCAGTGCGTTTGTCCTGATGGATGGGAGGGCCAGCTCTGTGACCACAGTGAGTGATTTCCTGCTAGTGTTTGTGTCCTTCTTAAACACAGAGTCACGGCCGGTTTAAAGAATCTGCCACCACTGCGTTGCTTTGTACCAAACGCGCCACAGTTTATGCAAAAGTGAATGAAACACTTGAATCATAGAAACTTTCCTCCTTCCTCAGATGTCAACGAGTGCAGACACAATCCTTGTAAGAATGGTGGACAGTGCATCGACCTGGTAAACGACTTCTACTGCAACTGCACTGATAACTGGAAGGGCAAGACCTGCCATTCCCGTGAGTTATCTGGGTGTGTGGGTTATGTGTTAATGGGTGTGTTTATGTTCACAGCTCCCAGTAGTTCCAGCTCCACCTTTTGTGTATTTTTACAGCTGTGAAACTGTAAACTGATGTCTACATTTAGATCATTATTGGATGACACAAATGATTAATTAATTAATTAATTTCCTCTTGCCAGGTGAGCGACAGTGTGATGAAACCACCTGCAGTAATGGAGGAACCTGCAATGACCACGGGGATACCTTCCGCTGTGCATGCCCACCTGGTTGGGGAGGAAAGACGTGCAACACAGGTGAGGCAGAATACGTTAAGGTTTAAGGAAGGTAATGGCTTAGTTTTATGGGAGATTTTTGTACAGTTGTCAGAAATCTAAAAACTTTAAAATGTTTACTGAATGCTTTTTGCTCTGCTTTGCCTTCACTAAACAGACGATGCATGGACCAATCATTTCGGCTACATTTGTAGTTGCTGGGAGCTCTTAATGCTTTTCATAACTGTGAAATGGGCTGTTTCCGTCACTGGCTTAAATTGTCATTAATGGACACAATGCCAGGCCTAACCTTAACCCTCTGAACAAGCTGAGAAATGTGTGTGGGTGAGGCTAAGCCAGAGTAATGCTAATGATGGATTCAAGGATGAAAAAGTTTGGCTGTTAATCAGCCCTGATTTTAAACCTACTGCAGTTCCTTATAGGTGAATAAGTAAATGTTAATCATGTTAATAAGAAACTGGCACAAATTGACAGGAAACATCCACTTGTAAGATTATCAGAAACTTTTCTGATGCTTTATATTACTGACATTATTGTATTTTAAAACTAAGTGTAGGAGACGGAGCATGATTGTCTTTCACTCATAAACCTTATGGTGGGCAAACTTGGAGTAATAGATGGGATGTCTGTTGGCCCTTCCTTAAAGAAATGTCATGCAGTCTTAGAGACTTAACAGCCACCTCTGATCGGCTTCCATTGTTGGTGTCGCATTTCAGCAGTTTAATCCTGCCTGATCGGTGAGCCAACTTTAGGTTGACGAGAAAGTTGGCAAATGTTTTAATCGGAAGAGGTTTTGGATTCTGGTGACGGTCCTGCTTTTCTAGGTTCATATAGAAACAGTAAACATGACAAACATAATGGCATCAACAGTTTAGCATTTAAAAAAAAAAGTGGGAAATGAAAATTCATAACAAGTTAGCAAAGTACCCATTTTTTTTGCAGAATAGAACCCATTATAAATATCTGAATAGCACTCATGAGAGACCAAACGGTTGACCTTACATGATAACCTGAGGGCAGAAGCTACACCGCCATATGGAGTGGATGATTCAGACAATCCAATATGGTATTAGCCTTCCAAGGAGGACCTCCCTGAGAGCTTACTTTTAGCTAATTTAAAGGCTGGCTGGAATTAGTGAGACAAGCATGTCCCAAATTACCTCGCCTTTCACAAACACTCAGGTAACAAGTAATTATTCAAGCCTGTTGCTAAAAAAATAGTAAAATGATGATAAATATAGGCTGGTAGAACATAAAATAACTGTCTATAGGGACTGTACGGTAAGTTTATAATGTGTAGGAAACCTGTAACCTTATTCCCGGTAGTTTAGTATCACCCGCTTGCTCCACTGCTTGGAATCATATACCTGTGTATGTGTTGCTCTTTTGTGTTTTGACAGTCTAGGGCACCTCGTGACTCACTCTCTCTTTCCATAGCTAAGAACAGCACATGCGCCTCCAGTCCTTGCTCTAACGGAGGGACTTGTGTGGGAGGAGGCGATACCTTCACCTGCATCTGTAAAGAGGGCTGGGAAGGCCCCACCTGTGGACAAAGTTAGTTTTTCTGTATAACTTTAAATATAACTGACAGTAAAATCACCATAATTGTGTGTAGGATGTACTGTTTTTGAAGTAGAAGTGAAATCTGTTGCAATGGGACATTTAAGTTTTATTATAAAGTGTGCAAGTAACAAAAGCTTGAAACCCATGATCATATAAGGCTGGGATTATTGCTGCATTACATGCATATAAATAATAGACTTCGGTCAATTCAGATGTGGGGGGTAGCATGCCACACGTATGCAACAAAGATGATGATGATATATTACTTTTTCTTTTCTTTTCTTCAACAGATACAAACGACTGCGACCCTCATCCATGGTATGTAACATTTTTCTTTCCTTGCACACCTCCCTGGCTCCTTCATCCCCACGCTTTACTCAGACCTTACAGGCCAGAGGGGTGAAGGGCCACTAAAGCAGTGGAAGTTGTCCTTAAATCAAGCCTCAAAGGGGCATCTCGCAGAGGAGGGGGCTCAAATATTGAATAGGACAGTGAGAAGTGGGAGTTTTGTGGGGAGGACAAGAGTCCCACCTACCCTGTGGTGAATGCAGGTGGGGGGTAGAATGGCAGAGGGGGGGTGTACGTGTCCATTCTTTCCGTGCGACCTGGGGGGAAGCTTGGCTTTGAGGAGGAATGGAAGAAGGCCTGATGAGAGGAGGGGAGGGGAGGGACTGGACACACCTATTAGCATTTGAAAGGTGGAGGCTTGTATTGATGGGTTGAACTGAGCCTTGTGACACCCCCCCCCCACAAAGGCACACAATCGATGTACTTTGTTGTAGCTGGAAAGGATGTACGGTCTCATCTAACTGTCAGTTTCTTTGCTCCCTCAGTTACAATGGTGGGATCTGCGTGGACGGAGTCAACTGGTTCCGGTGCGAGTGCGCCCCCGGTTTCGCCGGACCTGACTGCAGAATCAGTGAGTGATGACATGAGGTTATGATGAACCGATTTTGGATGTGATGGCTAAAACCAACCGCAATGATACTCCTGATGAGAACATGATTAAGAGGATTGCTACATGGAACAAGGGGTGGAAAAAAGTATAGGGCGTGAAAAAAGATGGCGGTATTGACACCTAAATGTGAGACCGAGACAGACCCCTCTCACTTTCTCTTAGTCCTTTAACGCCTTGGGGGGTCAAAGGTCATCCCTCCTCCGTACTCACAGTCACATATTCACACATTGAAGACAAATAACCCAGTGACCCCGAAATTCTTCTTTTCTGCTCCTTTGTTTTGGACGGATAGCCTTCACCTTTTTCTGGGGCTTAAATTTGAAAATTCTCATTCAGACATGTTCATGTGAAATCTGGGTGACAATGCCCTGGAGGTTCCCACTGACACGGGAGGCGAGGCTTTGTGATTTTTATTTTGCACTTTTTGGAAGTTTTTAGTTTTGACTGGCTGTTTTCGGGGGGGGGGTGTTATTGGGGGGCGGTTTTTGTTTGTTGGTTTTTTTTTCCCTAAAGCATCAAAAGTAATAGATAGATATGATATGATTGTGAGCGGGGGAAAATGTGACTGTTATAGTTATTTTCTATCTTTTTGAATAAACTTTGTCTGTAGAACAACATTTATTTAACAATGCACAGCCAATGGTGACTGGTTGCAAAAAAGGCATAAGAAGGCCACGTCTTGTTTTAAGATGTCAACTTTTTCCCAGTAGCTCATAGTACTTAAAACATCAAGTTTCAGGGAGCTTGGAAGACTCGTAGACCTAACTAATGGTTTAACATTTTGTCTTAAATTTTGGTGTTTTTCCTCTTTGTGTAGACATAAACGAGTGCCAGTCTTCACCCTGTGCCTATGGAGCCACCTGTGTGGATGAGATCAATAGTTTCCGATGCATCTGTCCGCGTGGAAGAAGAGGAGCCAGATGCCAAGAGTGTAAGCACGCTCAAATTTAAGTGATTTCAGGATGAAATCACCTCCTTTAGATTTACATTATTGGCTAAAACCATGGAGTATCTTAATAACAAAAAGCGTTGCATTGAATGAGCTGCAGTGGCACAGTGGTTTATGCTGAGGGCTTTCACTGTCTGGTTATGACATGCAATTACGAATGTCGTTATCTACCGCAAGGGGCTTAGACCAGAGAGGAGAGCTGCAGGAGGACAGCTGGAGATTTTAAAACTGTTCCATAAGTGCATCATGGTTCTTTCTTCCTATCTATAGTCATAGGTGTTGGGAAAACTTGCCACTATACTGGGCTGCAGTTTCCACATGGCAGCCACTGGGAGGAGGAGTGCAACAGTTGCCATTGCCTCGATGGCAAGCTGGATTGTACAAAGGTAAGAGACTTAATTACCATCAAAACGGCGTTCTGATTAAGAGCTCATCGTGTTTATCTTATTCCTGGACCCTAAAGTTAAATAACCACCTATGATTTAGAGTTTAGCCTTCAAGGTACTCTTCTTTCGCACCTTTGAACAGATTCCAGGACTTGTGCTATTTTTAGATGGCTTGATTGATGTCCTGTTATTCGCTTTTCCATTCTGTGTCTTTGAGTTCACAATGGATATTAAATTCAAGTGTGTCCAGCGTAAGAATATTTCCAGAAGCATGAATGAAAATGCTTTCATATGAAGTCACACTCCCACATGACATTTTAACATGGTGACAAGTGACGCAAGAAAGAAATGGCAATGCGAATGTTGTCTTACGTCTAAGTGAATATTTTGACCTTGTGACACCAGGTGCTGTGTGGTCGCCGTCCGTGCCGGCTCGAGTCATCGGGCCGTGACCAGTCCTGTCCAGCTGGACAAGAATGTCTGGAGCATAGCTACTTCACCTGCTTCTCCCCCCCTTGTCATCAGTGGGGGGTTTGTTCAATGGTTGGACCTCCACCTCCACATGTAACCACCAAGTGCCAGCCAAACAGCGGCCATTTGGACAACAGCTGCGGCCGCATAACACTCGTTTTCAACAGAGACAAAGTACCGCCGGTGAGTAATCAGCCACATATCGTTTTGAACCGTTTAAACGACTTTTTGTGTTGCTTCTGATTGATGCGTTTTGGGTTTTTGTGTATATCTACAGGGAACAACAGTGGAGAATATCTGTTTTGAGCTGAGGTATCTTCCTGATACTAGACACTTGGCAAGAGATCACGCTCTTCTCCTTCTCTGTGATCTCTCTCATTCAAATCAGGATGCTGTAGAGGTGGCTATAGTAAGTAAAATTGAATTAGAGTGGTGATTATTCCATTGCCTTCTAAAACAACCTTATTCTAGCTCATGTTGGAGATTTTACCAAGCTTGATTGACACAGATTTATGGGTGGGGGCATAAAATACACAAACAGCCAGTGCCTACCATACAACCCAAGTGGCACACTCAATAAGATGTTTGGTTGGGACTTCATGGTGTCTTATCTCTTCCTTTCTTTTTGATTTGGTTCTCAGTCTTTCCATCCAGAGGATTTACCTGACCACAGTCTGATCCAGGAGACAGCCAGTGCCATTGTGGGCACCTTGTCCAAGCGGCACAATAGCACCATAATGCTGGCAGTCATTGAGGTCAAAGTGGAAACCCAGGTCATGCGTCCATCAGTGGGTAAGGAATGATTAACGCAAATGTTGCACAATGGTTTCATAGGGCCAGCCATTTTTAGTTATTGCTGACGTCGCACTGCTACTGACTTTACTTTTTCTACAATTTCCTTCCATGTTGATGTCAACAGATTACCTGGTGCCTCTACTATGTGTCGCCTTTTGTTTGCTCTGCCTCTTCTGCATCATTGTATGTGTTTGGTGGACACGCAAACGGAGAAAAGAGCGCGAGAGGACCTCCCGATCAGCCGCTGACGACAGCGTCAACAACCAGTGGGAGCCACTGCGGATCGTTGTGCGACGTCAGCAGGAGCAGCAGCAGCTGAAAGAAAGCAACAGGGAGGCTGAGCAGGAGCGCAAAAAGCTCATGGGCCCCTCCTGTCGGACGTATGATGAGGAGGAGGAGGAGACGGAAGGCGAGCTTGAGCTCGAGGAGGAGTGCGGTGGAGCAGAGGCGGGAAAGCAGCTAGTTTATAAGTACTCTAAGACTGCAGTGCGGCCCAGTGGAGGAGTGATCTGCACCATGCACAGCTCCAGTTCACCCCTCAAAGCCCCCCACCGGACCCCAGGCTACAGTCCCAAAGACAACCGCTGGAAAAATGTCAGTGCGGTCCTGACTGGTCAGAAAGACCTCAGAGACTATTGTGTATGAGATATATATATAAACAAATGAGTTGCAGTGTGGAAGCAAGAGAAGCTGCAAGGCAGTGACTATTTTTAGTTTGGACTATTTTTGGAAAGAAAGGAAAAAATGCTTTTTGTTTGTATAAGCCATTGTTTGCTTCATTTTCATGTTTTCGTCACTGTCACCTGAAGTGATTTTTGATTCAGGAGGGCTAGAGCACAGTGAACATCCTTTTTTCATTCTGTTACCTTATTTTCCTTTACATGTACACAGAAGGAGCTGAGATGTAATGATATTTCAGGAGGCAAAAGAAGCTCCTTGCAATTTATGTTTATGGACTTGTTGGTAAATGGTGAGTCACTGATATGGATTGAGGGGGAAAAAAAAAACAGGCTGTATAATGATTTTATTTTTGTTTGTTTTGTTTACAGATGATTATGATTTTGTTGAACTATCAGTGGGTTCCTGTTCAGTGTCTGTTGGGGCAGATACACATTAAAGGGAGAGAAAGGGAAGGGTTTTATAGAGACATGGACTGTTGTTGCATTCACAGTAACAGGGGAAACTCTCCCTTTGCTCTAGTTTCCTTCCAGCTTTGCCCACCTGTGGCCGTCACACGCCAGCCTTACCAAAAACACTTGGCCTGGAGGGGAAGAGGGGGCAGAAACCCCAGTGCCTACTATGTGGCCTTCCTTGTTTTTGTTTGTTTGTTTGTTTTCCTTTTCTCCTGTCTCGTTTTCTTGGCTGAAAGCTCTGTTTGACGATTTTTTGCAGTATTTGAGTTGGTAGCAAGTGCCTTTCTAAGAGCTGCGTTCAGGCTCCAAGTTGCGCTGCCCAGTTTGACCTCCTTGTTCTCAAATCTCAAAGGGATATGTGTACATTTAGACTTCAATTTCACAGCAACGCCATTCAAGGTATTTGATCAAAGCAGAAATGAATACTCTGTACATACATGTAAATACTAAAGGAGTCGCTGTGTATATTTGAAATAAGTAACTTAAAAAACAAGTCACACATTTTTATTATTATTATGATTAATATTACTTTTATTTTTTTTACAACGCCATTCCTTTTATTTAATGCCAGTCCAAATAGGCAGGTTTTATAACACTTAATACTCAGAGTCCCGCAGTTAAGAGTTAGGAACATTTACAATGAGGTACCACCTATGAAGGAATTTATGAAGGGTTTATAAATGGTTTGTCTTTTTTTTGGGGGGGGGGGGGGATTAATATGTGTTTTGAAATATTAAAGAAAAAGTGATGTTTTTGGTTTTTCACCTTTACATTATGTGATAGAATAACTTTCACAGGGCCGAGGCATCACTAGGCATCCTGTTCGTTTCATTGATGTTATTTTGGCTTTTCTTTCAGTCTAGCATGCAGTCTCAATATTAGCTTCCCTTAGTGTTTTGTTTGTTGTTGTTTTTTTAGGGGGGGTGTATACACAATTGGCAAAGTTAGAAGTAGGAAGCACAACCTGGATGTTTTATTTTGTAGGAAAATGTACTATAAATGCTTTAATTTTGCTCTTAACTGTTTAGCTCTAAGATTTACTTGCTATTTATTTGTAAGTGCTGTAGAGAAAATCATATTGCTATTATGGTCAAACCGCTCTTTTGCTTTCTTTTTCATTGGTTTTTTTTTTTTTTTTTTTTTTGTCTTTCTTTTTTTTTTAAAGCTGCCAATACTATAGCCTTAACAAGTTTCCAAACCATTTATAAACCCATCACAAACCCTTTTATTTCAGGTGCCTTAATGTAACAATGCATTGTTTGTGTTATCAGTGGTCGTGTTATGTTGTTGGGGGTTTTTTTGTTTTTTTTTCCTTTTTTGTTGTTGTTGTTCCACTATTAAGGCAGGTAAGACATCTTGTGGTGTACTGTGGTGTGCTTTATTCGCTTGAGTAAAGTGCACTGCTGTCACTTTACTGTCATGGAGATTTCTAAAATAAAACACAGATGGATGGTTTAAAAACAAAAGAAATACCAGTCAACTCCTGGCAGTTTAGAGTTCTGAATGTGGATGTTGGGTCAAATGTGGACATCTTGCATTAGCATTAGCTTGGTTTAAAGGCTTTAATGAAGGGAACAATGTTTGCAGATGCAGATTTTTCTTTGCCATCATGCAAATGTGTTTTAAGTTACCAACTCAGTTTAAACAGTTTTACCCCTTTTCATATCATGTCATTGTCTCAAAACGCCATTGTATTTCTGTAAATGGGACACAGCAAAATAAACAATTAAAGCTGCATCACTGCTGGTGTTAAAAGCTGAATATGCATATTGTATACATTTTATTGTACAAGGGACATGCGTTAATTTTGTACAAAGCAAAAAGGGTGTTTCATTGTTTTAAATAATCATCCTACCTATTTATTAAAGCAGTTTTGACACACCATGATCACGCTTGTAATATTTGATTTACAGTGCAAAAATCACCCCAAAATATTCACATCCAGTGTAAATTGAGCAGCAACATTTAACGATTACACACATTCTGATTTGTCAATGTATTTCATTTTTTTAAATTAAATCTTGCCTTATACTACAGTCAGTGTAGAGAAAATGCCGATTGGAGATAGTGGGACACCCAAGATGTATGTCATTCTACAATGAACCTCTGAAATCATTGCCCTTGAAATGGTTGTTTCAAAGACAGGGACCAGATAAGCAAGCGCGTGCAATCAATGGCTGTCCTCAAAACAAAAGGTCAATCAAGGTGGCAATAACATAGGAATATGATGGAGTCATCGGTATACACAGAAATTCACGTTAACTAGTTCCATCCAGATAGAATGTCAGATTTAAAATAGAAACTTAAAAGTGGGAATACAAACCAACTGAGCCTTGTGATTGAAAGTGGTTGCCCAGAGGCCAATAGTTGAGTAGTAATTCTTTTGGGAGCAGTTCACCCTGTGATTTTGCAATATTTGTCCACAGGGATAAAGACGAAAGCGCAAAGTGGGCAAAATAAGCTGCTCACTAAATTTACTTCTGCTCAATAACTGTACATGTATTTGTAATGACACAATACAACCTGTAACTGCTAGCATTTACCCCAGAACTGCCATCTTCTGAATTTCTGCAGCACTTGCCCTTGCCCTCATCTGTGTGGTCTGCGAAGGACCTGGATCGATTGATCCAATAACCTCGCCAGCCTCCCCGCCGTCCTGTCATCACTCATGCTCGCACCATACCAATAGAATCTTGTCTCCTGCTCTGGGCCGATCTCTTCTCTGCCAATGGGAGACTGGCGTGATCGTCCAGGCCACATAAGGATGTGAATGTTTCATGAGTAATGTTATGGTGTGTGGTGTGGGTGGGACAACTTTTTTCCTCCTCGTTCCCATGGGTAGCCCCAGCTGGTGCTAATGGGACCTTCCTTTGTCGGAAAAGCCAGATCAGCTTACAGTTTCGTAGGAGTGATGGTGTTATAGCGGGAGAAGGGAAGTCAGCTGATTATGTTTACGGCTATATTAGTATATAGATGACTGTATCATTTTAGGAAGGGTTTGGCTGGTCTTAGGATAATTACATCCTGTAAAAGAGATCTGGTGGACATGAGTAACCGATATCAGAATGTGGTGTTTAATTTCTGCAGAAATACTGTCTGCAGTTCCTGCTGCTTTTAGTAGTATGACTCAGCATTTATTGCTTTGTGCTCTAAACAATTTGTTTGAGCATGGCCATGCTCCTCCTGCTCTGTATGAGGTCCTTTAAGGGGGGCTATCATGCTTTCTATCTCCATATTTTTACCCTTGGACTCTAGTGGAGTATCTCTGGATAATTCGCAGTTCAAAATAATCCATATTTAATTTATACAGTTAGGGCTTGGTACAGTTTATTCTCTGTATGAAATAAGTTGTTTTCTCTGGTCACGTGTAACATATGCATGCACCATCAAGCTAGATCACACTTTATTAAGTACACCTCGCTAATCTAGGCTTGGACCACAGTATGGTTTGAGCAATGTCTTTATACGTGATGGCATGAAGGTGCTGAAAACATTCCTTAGAGATTTTGGCTCATATTAACATGATAGCATCACACAGTTTCTGCGTATTTGTCAGCTGCCCATTCATGATGTGAATCTCTCGTTCCACTACACCCCAAAGATGCTCTATTAGATTGAGATCTGGTGGCTGTGGAAGCCTTCACCAATCTGAAAGTGACTGCAGTTCAACTACAATGAACCTAAACTGGTTCAAGAAACCAGTTTGAGACTATTTTAACTTTGTGACCTTATCCTGATGGAAGGAGCCATCAGAAGATTGGTAGACTGTGATCCCAAATTAAAGGACGTGGTCAGCAACATTACCAAGATAGGCTGTAACATTAAATAATGCTCAATATCCTCCAATCCATTAAACCACCTCCACAACCAAGCTGAACTGTTGATAAAAGGCAGGATAGATCCATGCTCACATGCTATTTATGCCAACTTCTGACCCTACCATCCGAGTGTCACTGTCAATGTCATTATGGTGAGCCCATGTGAATTTTGGCCTTAGTTTCCTATTCTTAGCTGATATGAGTGACAACTAGTGTGGTTCTTTGCTGCTGTAGCCAATCCGCTTCAAGGTTGGCTGTGTTGTGCTTTTCTGGATGTGTTTGTATGTATGTCTCAACAAGGCATTTTCTCCCAGAGAACTGTCTGTCACTGGATATGTTCTCTTTTTGGAACAAACTAGAGATGGTTTTGTGGGAAAATCTTTGCAGTTTCTGAAATACTCAGATCAGCCCTTCTGGTGAAAACAGCTACGCCATGTTCAAAGTCATCTTTCTTCTCCATTCTGTCCAGTGTATATATGACAGAAAACACAATTTGGTTTAGAAGAACTTGACTAGCCTTCTCAGAGGCCTAACCAAGACCCCATCCAAAAGCTGGGAAGCTGTCATTGAGCTAAAGATTTATTAATTCTCTTCGTCTTTGAACGGTGATTGAGAACAAATCCGTGCAACTAGGTTCCAATATCTTGTGGAAAATCCGAAGCTTAAAGAGTGGAGGTTATTATTAAAGCATGCATATGTTGTGTAGCTCTTACTGTTATGCTTTTTTCACGTGTTATATTGACGGAATCTTGGATTGACTCGATCTTCTGTACTTACATCGTTTTCAAAGTCATAAGAGTCCCAGCTAAGAACTGTGAGATCAGTGACGGCATCACACATGCTGTAAAAAATCTAGCCATGTGGCATTTGTCACTCCACTTACATGCACTTACTTGTAGCTTTGTTCTAGCTGGGAAAAGGTTAACAGGAAACTAATTTTCTTTAATCTAGTCTGATTAAGTCTGTTATGTATATAGTCCAGCATTCTGAATCACAAATTTGCCATTAGAGAGCTTTTACAATATGCTCTGTAAAACGTTATTTGCTTGACCTACATTTAATCTGTTTCTGCTTTTAATGCCAACATCAAATTTTTAAGTCTAATCTGGAAGCATACCAATATTTATTTATTGCTGTTGCTTGGTACAAGGAAGTAGGAGTGTGATGCCAAGTTGCTTTTGTGACTGTCGGCATCAATTCCCCCCACATACCCCAGACTGCATCAGGAAACTGACACCAGATTCCAAAAGTGGCTCTCCACAACAGCCAAGGACATTTCAGTGCTGCATTTGTAAACACGTAGTACTACTACAGACAGCTCAAAATGGCTGAAAGGATTCACAAGGGACATAAACAGCTAAATATTAAAGGTCACGACTGCTTTGCTTCATTAATTCAGAGGAGGTTGTACACTCTTTTATAGACACATACTCCCTCTGCACACACAGGCAGACTAAGTCTGAGATGGTATTTTTTTCTGTTTGCTCTGCTCGCTGTAGCTGCTCTGTACATCTGTTGATGTGGGTCTTTGGGACCATCTGACTGTAGAGGCAGCTGGGTGACAGGATTTAAGGCTAAGCCCCTCGTCCCTTTAAACACACATACACACATAAGGTCTGCTCACACGTACACATGCTGAACGTGGCCCTTATTGGACATCAAGCTGGCACGTGCTGGTGGACAGCGGGGTTGCAGCTGGCACTGTGGGTTGTTTAAGGCAGGGAAACAAGCAACAGTGTACTGACTGAGTCTGTGTATGTGTGCTGGGGGAGTGGTGTGTTTACTGGCACTGCAGGTCTCTTTTGGCGCTGCAGAAACCCCGACACGTACCCTCTGCACCAGAAGGCGGGGAGGGCACAGTCTTGCCAGAGAGGAGGAGATGGCTGGGGCTGCAGGAGTGCAACAGAGATCCATATCAGCTTTTCTGGGACAGCTGTTCGATGTGTGTATGTGTGTGTGTGTGTGTGTGTGTGTATGAATGCCATGCATCTAAATAAACAAAGATTAAGATGGAAATTAAATGATTTGTGGCTAAATCTAGCATTTACACTGAGACAAATAGATAATGCAACACAGACAGAGGTTTAATCACTGAAATTTAAACTGATTCTTAATTATAACTATTTCTAATATTGATCAGTCTGATGATCATTATTTCAAATTCATAAATATATAAAAATTTCACATTAAAGGTGACAGGAATCAGGATTTTATGGAGTAATTTGTTTTTGTTTTGTTTTGTTTTTAAGCAGTGATAATAAAAATTTCTCAATTTTGATTGATTAAAATTCTGTTTATTGACTAATAGTTTTAGCTCTAAACAACACTGAGAGGTAGATTAGCTGCCTATCCTCAAAAACAATGTTACTTGTCCTCTGGGGATTGTGTGCGTACATAGATATTTAAATGTAAATCATTCTTCTTCACAACCATGGAAGCAATTCAAAACAAACATGCTGGATTTTGCAGGGTCAAAGGAAAGGTCAAGAGGCCAAAAGAGGATAAACAAACTGTGAATTTTAATCTACTTCCCTACCACAGTCGGCAGCTCATGCAGTGGCTTGATGCCAGTGCTTGCACAGCACTTGTTGGTCAAATTGATACCTCAGGTTTAAACATGTTCTTTAGCAACTGGTGGTGAAAAACAAAGTGCATACATTACACACGCATTTATACGAAGATGAAGATGGAAACACTTATGGTCAGGGCTGTGCTTTTTTGAGATTTTGCAATATTTGCCTCCACATATTCCATGCATGTCTGTTTGTACATGCTCAAATGACAGTGTGCAGTGTAACCTTACACTCTGCGCAGTGATACGCAAGGTCAATGTGCCCCTCTCCCAGCCCAAGAGACACCAGGGAGTGTAAAACACCCTCAGGAGCTACTCATAAGCAAATTGCAATAATGTAAAGTGCAACGAAACTCAAAGGTAACTGGCAATACACACAGTGAAGCACTATAGTGATGTTTTTACTGTTGTGGTCACAAGTTTACCTACACTCATCATGGGCAGAATTGTCACGATAACTTTTAGTGGCTCTGCACTGATACAAGTTTGAATTTATTTAGGATTTTCTCCAATCCAGTCAAAAGTATACATGTAGGCTACAATTTAAACTTACCAGAAATGGAAGGAAATTTGTGTTTGGTCGATTGTTTATGTTATTCATTTATATAAAATGTATTTGTGGGCTCAGTATATGGCATTGGGGTCTGATCTAGTTCAGTCAAATGTGGTATACTTGACACCAACTGACCACTGTAGCAGGGTCCTTGCTCACAGGTGCTGCACTAATCAGGCACCTGCTTGTCCTTACCTGGGCTACTAGAATCTCAAAACAACATCCAATAGCAAGCTAAGCTTTTGGGCAACGGCAGAAAAGATTTGGCAAGTTTTTAATGGGCAGAGCCCACATACTAAACTTGGCTGTTTTCCTTTAGAGATGTAGCACTATTTAAGGAGAAATAAATAGGCTTTCCAGTCATATAAGAATAACTGCCAAGAAGGATTTTACAACAAAGAAATAATCAATCAAACACAAATTTCCTTACTTTTTGCTAGGTTTTAAAACCATTTGATGAATAACTAACTGAAGTGATGCGATTATGCAGTATTTAGCACGGTTGCCTAACAGCATCAAGGTTCTGGGTTTGAACCTATCTGTGTAGAGGTTTTTACACTAGAAGTATTTGCTTGTATGCCTTCACACGCATATGAACTTGAGTGAAATCCCATTCTTAATCCATGGGCTTTAATATGATGTCGGCCCACCCTTTTCAGCTACAAGAGCTTCAACTCCTCTGTGAAGGCTTTTTGTGGGGTTTCGCAGTGCATTTGTGAGGTTAGACACTAGGAGAAGGCTTGGCTCACAGTCTCCACTCTAGTCCATCCCAGTAGTGTCCTCTCGGGGTGAGGTCAGAACTCTGTTCAGGTCAGTCAAGTTCTTCTACACCAAACTCCCTCATCCATGTCTTTATGTACCTTTCTTTTTGCACTGGAGGGCAGTCATATTGGGCCATAGACAAACTGTTCCCATGAAACTAGGACCATGAAATGATCCAAAATGTCTTGGTATGATGACAAAAGAAAAAAGAAGTGATTTCTCACTTCAAAGAATATGTCTCCACTGCTCTGGAGTCGAGTGGTGAAGGGCTTTTCATCGATGCATCCAACGCTTTGCATTGTGCATTGTGTGATGTATGGCATGGATGCAGCTGCTTGGCCATGGAAACCCATTCCATGAACCTCTCTACGCACTGATGATCTGAAGGCTAAATTAAGTTTGGAGGTCTATCGTGATTGACACTGCAGAAGGTTGGCAACCTCTGTGCACTATGTGCCCCATATCCACTGATTTTTAATAGTTGCTGTCATTCCCAGTTGTTTCCACTATGTTACAAGATCACTAACAGTTGACAGTGGAAGCAAAAAAAATTCACAACTGGACAACTGGATACACGAGAGGCATCCTATCATGGCTCTTGAGAGTGACCCATTCTTTCACAATTGTTTGTGAATGGGTCCTCAATGGGTATTCCAGTTTCCTCCCACAACCTCAAGATTTACATGTTAGATTAGTCAGTGATTGAGTGTGTCTTGTGTGTGTAATTATTTTTCATGCGGTATTGGTCTTGTGAATCATACAACCTCATTTTACAATGCTGTTCTATTTTATCTTGTAACTTCAACACAAAATTGACCAAATTATCTGCCAACAATTTCATTGACAAGATTGTCCTCTAGTAAATAAATCTAGAAATAACTGTTCAAGGCCAACCTAGGCAATGTTAGCTCAATTGAAATGAAATATTTTGCCATACCTTTATAGCCATAACATTAAAAGACTGATTTCACTTTACATAGTATTTTTGTAATTTTATAATACTACATAATTTATTGTAGATATATATGTCTACAGAACATACTTACAGAACTTATATTTTGGAATTCAAGTACACTTTGTTCACATGCTTTAAGTGTGATGCTGAGCAAAATAGTTTTATTTGTGGTGGATTTGAACCTTAATATTACCTGCTGACATTGCTGTAACATATACACTCTTCATTAGCTAACTTTAGCTAGTAGCCTAATAGTACCCGTAGCTTGCAGCTAGAACAGCTTGGAGCTTGCTGTTAAATATTTATGACTCATTTTAAAGTAAACTATTCTGCCAAAGATACTTCAGACTTTGTGTTGAGATGTCAGCCACCAGAGCTTTATATCACTGGCTGTAAGTATAGGCTGCTTGTCCTAACGTGCATAGTACAAGTTGAGATTTTGGTTTCGGTTCACTCCTGTTTCTTGGCTCAGTTCATGTAAGCTAACACTGACTATTCCTCTGCTTTAGTCTTGGTTTCTACCTGTGGGCAGTAATTCCATGAATTATTACCTTTAGGGGTTTATTTTATATGTTATTTTATTATTCTTTCATGGTGCTGATTTATGTTCCTCATAAAATATGAACTGTGAACATAATTAGACATAAGAGGATTTTTTTATGCTCTTCAAATTACACTGTACATTACTACCATTCTGCACCAGCTGTTTTAAAATGCATTATGTCATCTACAGTATTATGCAAATATCTTGAGCGACCCCTCATTTCTTTAAATTTTGCTAGGAAAACTGGAAATAGGTACAGAGATTTATTGAAACGTACAAACACACACGGAAATACAGTATAAATACTTTGTATATTTCTAATAGGCTTGAAAGTAAGTATTTGGTTTGACCACTTTTTCTATTTTTATTTTATTGGTTAGCATTCAATTCTCTCAATGAATAAAGAAGAAAGATTTACCACAAAGGAAGAAAGTAAGGCTAATCAAAAAGGTACTGGCTGAAGCACATGCTTATTATACCAACTTTTATCCATCAGCACAACTTGAACTCTCTTAGGAAAGCTTTTTTGTCATTTCTTTAAGCAGTCTTCAGAAATAGTTCTCCAGGCTTCTTGAAGCTCCTCTCTGGATGTTGATTGCCTTTTTTTCCATTCTCTGTCAAGATGATCCCACTCTGCTTCAATAACATTGTAGTCCAGGCTCTGTGCAAGACAATGCATGGTTGATTTACGCTTGAATGATTCATAGGTCAGTGTTAATGTCCCAAAAAACCCTTTGAAAGGCCTACAAGAGTGGGCTATTTCTAATAAAGAATGAGTTAATAAGGGTTTCACTGACATCCATGTGAAGGTAAGTAGGAGTGTTTCTGTTTAGATTTTTGTGATGGAAAAACACATTTTTAAAAAGGAAACCGACCCATTGTGAGGTTTTGCTGATCTTTTCATTTTGACACTCCTATATGACTCAGTCTTGACGCAAATGGTTTAGAGTGAATAATGAAATAATGAATGCGTGACTGTGTAATATCACACATTCCAGGTTTGGTTTGGGCATGTCATGGAAATATGCTGCCTTGAGCCATGGCAAGTATAGATGAGCCAGACGGTGTGTTTTAGATATAATGCAGGGAGGAAAGTGGCCACCTTAATCATGCTCAGACTAACTTAGTGAGGACCCCTGATTCACATCTCAGTCACAAAACAGGGGCGTGAAAAAATGGTTTACAGCTGCAAATTTCTCCACATTGCAATGATGTGTTGCACCTCTTAATAAGTGAGTGAACAGCTCAGCTGAAGCATGTAGAGGCTTGGTGTTCTGTTAAAGGATTTTTTGGGTTAAGGTAATATTTCCTACACGCCCTTAAAACTGTCTGACAGTGTACGGTCATTTTCATTGTAAATCATGCCCTGGATATACGTTATCAGCGACGATGTCTACATTGTGGCTGATAACATTGATAGGTGATATTAATCATCCAACACTGAGCCATTCAGGTTTTTTCTTCCTAAGTAGGTGAAAAAAAGGCATAATTGATCCATGCACAGTACAAGACAGAGAGATGATGAGTCTTAACTATCTTACTTGACATAAATCAGTGCCTTTTCTTTCCATTTGTGACTATTCTATAAATAAAATGTGTGTTGTGAGTAAATTGAAAAGGAAAATAAGGCCATTTATCTGACAGATAAATTGAGTCATGGAACAGGACATGATCCCAAAGACACAAATTTACGTATTAGGTATGCTTTGATATGAATAGAACACAAAAGCAGGAAAATTGCTTAGGTTAATTGAGAAATTGTCTTGCAGAGCTTGATTATTTTGAATACTCCCAGCACTGTTTGCATTAGAAGAAGCAGATGGTGCACTTTAGCTAAACAGATGGATATGCATAGTCCTCAGCTTAGCTTTCTAACTAGTTATGAAATGCATTACTGGGAAGTTAATTTAACTGTACATATACTGTATAGCTCCTTAAGGTCTTGTGTCCATCATCTATTCTTGGATGGATCTGTGGTGTCCAAAGGAGGCACTACAAAGTATTATCAGGGTCAATACCCTTTTTGTACCAGCCTTTTCATTGAGGCATTGAGAGCAAATAAAAACGGAAAAAACTGCTCTGTGCCCAATTCTGGCTGATTTTTATGCTGATTGATTTTATGCTACAGTTACATTTATACAGTTATACAGTTTAAGATTTTCCTCACACACAATTTTAAAAATAACGTGTATGGAACTCAAGCAACTTCCGGCTTTCAAGACTCATTAATGTTGAAACGGGTCTCCTTCATATGTCCTGTGTTTGTGGAAGAGATCCTTTCCACAAGAAAAGAAAATCAATTAATCAGAAACTGAAGTGATCCTTTAATCAATTCTCTCAACTTGACACTTGACAGGTGTGACCTTAGAAAGCTGATTAGAGGTCAACTCCATCAATTCAATTACAAAGAGTAAATGAAAGGATAATTGAAAGTTACCATGCGAGTCCTATATAAAAGAAATTGATTGAGTTTAAGCCAGTGATCCCCTTTACTCATTAAAAACCTTTGGAAAGTGCTATAAATTGGCTGCAACTATTGCCATTATTTCACTTAGTTAAGCATGAATAAACAATAATTGCTCCTTTTCTTTAAATAGGCTGCCCACAGTGAAGGCATATTTAAGTGAGATTGGGAAGAAATACAGCGAGGCAAGTAAAACTGTTAGCTGAGGTTGTATAAGGTCATACTAGGGTTTGTCATTGGCACTGAGCGATAAGAGTACAGCTGCTATTAGCGAGTAGATGGATGTGCAGCTTGGCAATAAGCCCGATGTGACAGCTGACTGAATAAGGAAGGCCTTTTATTCTGTAGAGGAACATGTACAGATACTGCAACTGCTTCTTTATACACTCATTTCTCTAGTTGATTTCACATCACTTTTGCTTGTTGTTAGAGTAAAACACATCACACTAGTTTTGATGAACATTTGTTATTCAGAGATGGTGATATTATAAGAGTTCAGGCAAATTCAACCCAGATATTTTCAAGTTCTAATAACTCATTTGAGCTTTCCATGTCCACTTTTTGGAGAGCTCAACCAGTTACTATTTTTATTTTTACTTTTCAGTTAATCAGTTTCATTTTTTAAAGGCAGTAATCATGTAAGAAATTTCCACTGTGATGCTTTTAAATGTCTAAAATGATTTTATTACTCACTGCAGGAAACTGCAAGTGACAAATAAAGACTTCATATATTCATTCATTCATTCATTCAAATAATGATTTCAGGTGGAAATGTCAGCTTGTTAGGCTTAAGGTAATGCGAGATAAATCAACAGGGAGTGTTTCGAATACATTATTTGGGTTTTTTTTCTCATACCATTCAATTATACATCTAAACCTCACCCTCAATCCAGTTTACTGTAACACAAATTTCTGAAATCCTAAGCAAGCTAAGTGATCAGGCGACCTTTCTATAATTATGATTACCACAGCAAACTTAAGTGAATTATCCAGTCACTCACTGTTCCCCCCATCCTCTCCCATCTGTCTGACCAGCTTCCTGTTCCCATCTACTCAGAAAGTCCAGACACTGCAGAAGAAAAAAACGCTTGTTTTTATGTGACATTAAAGGCAGCCAGCCTTGTTACAGCTTTGCTGTGCGTGTGCTACCTTGTTTGATAGGGAAATTGGATCTAGACTTGAGAGGAGAGTATAATGCGGTTAAAGGCGTCATGAAAAGCCAGCTGTAACAGGATTTCATCCTCTGTGGACCTTCAACTGACTGCTGCCATGAGGCAAGTCATTAGGAAATATCTGCTTGTGTGCATGTGTATGTGTGTGTGTGTGTGTTTGTGCATCTTTGCTGATACTGTATGTAGGTAGTTATACTTTATTTGGGGCCTCAATTGGTCGATTTGTTGCACATGCACATTTGCTGCATGCCAGAACTAGTGCTACGAAGAAACAGATTCAGCAAAAAGCAGATCCTAAGGCTTATAGGTGGACAAAGGGAAAATACAATTCAGTTGATGCACACCAGTGAGCTCCAACATTAAAGCCAGTGACAAGTGAAGTGAGTAACATTGATTATCCCGTTACCGTTGTTACTTACCAAGTGAACATTCAGTCACAACCATCTGAGCAGGTTTGACAAAGACGAATCTAGTAATCTTGATAGATAATGACTTGGTCAGAGTTTCTCTAAAATAGCAGGATCTTGGGTGCCTAAAGTTCATTGATGCCAGTGGTGTTCAGAGCCCTGTACAACTCTAAACAACTTCAGTGTACCCAGGGTATCTGAATTCATTTATCGTAACACCGGCAATCAGGCGGTCACACTAATGGTAAATGGCCTGTATTTGTATAGCGCTTTACTAGTCCCTAAGGACCCCAAAGCGCTTTACACGTTCAGTCCTCCACCCATTCACACACTGGTGATGGCAAGCTACATTGTAGCCACAGCTGCCCTGGGGTGCACTGACAATGGCGCCACCGGGCCCTCTGACCACCACCAGTAGGAAATGGGTGAAGTATCTTGCCCAAGGACACAACGACCGAGACTGTCCGAGCTGGGGCTCGAACCGGCAACCTTCCGATTACAAGACGAACTGCCAACTCTTGAGCCACGATCGCTAAGCTGGTTATCAGCTCACCAAGTTAACTCAGGGTTTCCTTATCTAGAGGTAGTGTTAGCAGATTCTGACCAGTCACAAACATGGGTAAGTCAGCTGGTAGTAGAGCAACTAAATTTTTTAAAGGATGATAAAACAATAGTATTGGAAAAATATGAAGAGGCTACATATATAATACAAACTTAAAACAATACACAACAAATCAATGTTGTGAGAGGGAACTCACACTCAAGGGATGAATGAATGGGTGAATTTTGGTCAGGAAGTTTGGAAAAGTGATACTACATTAATAAAGTTTAAATGCGGGAAGAAAAGCAAATTAATAGATTTATCAAGTCGCAATAATTTCATTAAGACACAGGAGACACAGATGGATTATGAGTGTTCTTCAATTAAACCGATCTTTCAAAGACAGTTTTAGTTTTGATTCTCCAGCTTTGGTGGTGTTTAACAGTCAATTAAAAAAATAAATGTTTTTTTATTTAACCAGAAAGTCTCATTAAGATCAAATCTCTTTAACAAGGGAGACCTGCCCAAGGCACCAGCCATACAGACTCAAATCATCTCGAAGGTTTTACAAATACACCATAAAGTACAAAATCAACAGCACAGTATACAGTATACAAACACCCATAGGACATCATCCGCTTGACTCCTTCATTGTGTTTCTTATATAGCTTTTAACTTCACCAATAGATATAGGTGTGTTTAAACTTAAGTATGTAAATTATTATTCTTGGTTTAAGATGCGTTGTGAGAAAATGCTGTTTTGTTCCTCAGAGGTCTTTTAATTTTTAATATATCAGACAAAGATAAAACAAGTAAAGAGAAATCGCAGTTTTTAAATTATTTAATTTATCAAGGAAAATGATCTAATCAAATGTACCTAGCCCTTGGTGAAATTTTGCAAGAAAACTAAGAAATCAGTAAGCAGACAAACACCTTATTTTGCACTCCCAGAGTGCTTTGAGTGCTCTGGGAGAGTAGAAAAATCATTATTTAAGAATAAATCCATTTACCATTACCATTTTCACATCACTCTACCCAAGAACAGGAATTGTTTCAGTTGACAGAAACAGATATGAAATCATCGCCTACTTAATTCTCTAGAAAAAGCATCACCATTCCTGGAAGATCCTTTGGGCTTCTGTGTGCAGCACAGCATATACGATTCAAATGTTACAAAGTATAAGTGCCACAGACTGAAAGGCTCTTTCTCCCTTAGTCTTCCTGCAATCTTGCAAAAGGAACAACTGATACATTTTGAGCCCGCAAACAAAGAATGCTAGCAGTCTATAAGAAAAAGTTAATAAATAGTGTGAAGCTAGTTGTTTAGAGCTCTCTATATAAGTATTGAAATTTTGAAATGAAAGGAGTGAAAGATAGGGGTGATGTGAGGTTGCTTGCTTGAACATGATTGCAAGACATGATTTATCTAAGGTGGTGAATAGGGCATTACAATAACAGGAGTGCGATGATATCTATGCATGCATATGTTTTTCCAGTTCAGTAATGGAAAATAAACTTTCGAAATGTTCCTTAAGTGAATGAAACGAGAATATGAGATAGATTTTACACGTGAAGGCCAGAGAAGGATCAAATATTATCCCAGTGAACAGTGGAATTTGCAAAAGGAAACAATCACTTCATTCTTGAACGTATTTCAGGAGGAGCTTTAATCACGGCCTCGGTCTTGTTGGAGTTTGAGACAAGGGGAGCCACTTGGAGCTCCACTCACTTATCTGGGATGAACTGTCAACTCTGATGGACAGTCCATACAGCTGATGAGGTTTAAAGACATATACAACTGAATGTCATCAGCACAGAAATGATAGAAAATGCCAGAAAAGATCAAAAATGCTGGATAAAGAAAGAATGTTAAAGAAAAAGAATAAATGGCCTACAATTGAGCCTTGCAGGTTAGAGAAACAGTGTTAGGGGAGAATTTGACAGAAAAAGTCCTTTCAGAAAAACAGGTGCAACACCAGCCTATTGCTGAGCCAGAGATAACAGCTAAAACCTTAAGCGCGTTAAGTAAAATATTATGGTTAAGGTCAATGAGGTCAATGAGTACAGAAATATAGACTGCATCAGTCATCATGATGATGTGGAGGAGTAGCAGCTCTACTCTGAGCCCATGCCTGAGTTCCTCACCCTATCTCTAAAGGAGAGGCCAGCTAAAGCTAATCTTGTTCTTTCGGTCACTATCCAGAGCTTGTGATTATATTTTATTGTGCTTTCAATTATTTTGTTGTACAGCATTCTGTGACTTTACGTGTGTGAAAAGTGATCTATAAATACACGTTACTTACTTGGGTTTGCAGCACAAGTTGCCATGGTATTGTAACCCAGGAAGAAGTGAGCTGCCATCTTAGTACAACAAAAACAGGATAGCTCTGAACTTGGTGTACACATGACTGAAAGTCTTAATGTTGGGTGTGAAAAGCGCCAGAAGGGTCTGTAAAAGGAGAGCCATGCTGACCCCTGTCCACTATTGAAAGAGCCTAATGTGAACGTCAGAACTGAACAATAGGAGAAGGTGGCCTGGTTTCATCCTGGTTTAGTTCTGTTGTGCGTGTGAATTCTCATCCCCAGGTGAATAAGGTGCCCTTTGAAGTTAGTGCCTTGTCACGAGATAAAGGTTGGCATTAAGAGGTTGGTGGAGGAGGTTGTTGGCCAAGACACCAGCGATTGTGTTTGCAGGCTTTGCATTTTGTTTTGCTTGGTTTTCACTTGCTGATTCGTCTTGTTTGCACTTGCTTTTTTACTTTTGCTTTTACTTTGCTGCTCACAGCAAATGCATTCCCTGATGGGGTTCGCCTCTTCAAGCAGGATGCGCTCTTCCACCCTGCAAAAATCTGTAGAAAAATGATTTACAGAGAGTTCAAGTTGTTGATCTGACTTTCAAATTCCCCAGATATCAGACGCGATAATCTGTGGAATGTGGTAGAAAAAGAGGTGTGATCCATGGAACCTGCAGTAAAAGGGCAGATGAGATGGAAAAGATATCAGAATTTAGTTGGTAAGTGATACAGATCATATCATATAATGATAGATTGACAGATAAGTAGAGATAAATTTTTCCATTTGTTTTATTCTAGCAGCTGTCACCTAAACATGTTTTGTTGTGCTAAAGGGAGTGTTTTTATGTGCCAAGGTGACTGTACATATTTCGTTCAGTGGAGAACAATTTTAATAGCTTCTTGCCAAGGTCACTGCCTTCGTTGTGCTACACTATGTGTGGAATGAGCGAAGGCCTTTGGTTGCAGTGCCTTCAGCAGACTCCAGAGAGTCGCGTTCATTGTGTGGCAGCCGTGGGGGAACAAAGACATTTCCGCTGGAGGAACTTTGGGTTCCTGTCGATAAGGAGGGCAGTGTTGTGAGCATGGACTGTTTATATGCTTGTGTACAGTGGGGATCTATGTAGCACCACAGACTTGCACTTTCCAGACAACAAGTGGTGACTTTATAAATAGTCAACCTTGAAGAAACATCAAAGTGGGAGGGAGAAAATTCTTCCCGATGATCAAGATTTGTCGCCCCAAACAGGTTCATGTGTATGCTGGACTTGGAGTTCAGACAGAAGTGTATTTTAAAACACAGCCTGAAGTTAAATTTGACTTCCAAACCAGCTGAAACTAGCCATTGTTCAGAAATATCAGTGTGGTGATATTTAGTCAGCTGACTTTAGAAAACACATGTAAAATAGTTCGATGTATGAGGGGGCAACCCAGAGCACTATCGATAACCATAGAAAATTACCTTCTGGATTTGGCCTTTAACCATGTCGTCCATGTCTGTGAGTCAACCCTGACATTGGGTAAAAACTCTAACCCCAGGGTAAGTGATTTGATTCGGTTATTCACAGATCCAGTCTTGCAAGAGTGGATTCCATTTGTATTTCCCCATTAGAAGTTATGCATTCAGTCCTGAGTTAGAGCTTTCTGATGAAAGACTGAACGTTGTCATTCATCCAAACACACTTAGGATTACTCATAAGGTGTTAAAAAATGGTTCAATGAAAAAAGGTGTGTTATGGAAAGATACCTTTAAACCTGAGGTAATTTGTTGCCCTCCACAGGCAGCTTCCTGCACAGTTTTCAAACCAAAGACCTTCTTCCTTCTTTTAAATTTCTCTCTCAAAAGTCCCATAAATATCTTTATAAATAGCTCTGCGTTATTGATTTTTTTTAAAGTGTGTTTTAGATCATTAACAATCAATTTGAGGTCTGTATTTATCTTAAAAATGAGTTATCTCAGCCTTAGATTTAATCTATTTATTTATGTTTATCCTTGAAACAGTTCCTCTTTATCTGTAATTGACCGGAAAAGCAGAAAAATCATGACTGATTCAGCTACCAGAAGGAGATAGAATGTATAACATGTTTTAGGTGGTTTTAAGAAATCAGGCCTGGAAAAACTGAAATTTCCAATGAAAAGTGTAAGAAATCCAGTGATTGTGTACATTTTCCTTAAACTATGGAAAGATTATGTTTGCTTCCCTGTAGTTTTGTTCATATGTCGATGAAGAAAAAGGCTTTTACCATTTAATAGCTTCCATTTTTTAGTGCATGGTAGTGTGTATTTGCATGCATGTGTGTATGCATGACAGCATTATCTCTTGATCCTCATTCTGCTCAGACCGCTGTGTTGTTGGAGCTCTGTGTAAGTCTTCTGATGGCATTTACACACACTGTCTCCTTCCTTTCCTGCTTACTTATCAGCAGCTAATTGCCACCAATAATGTCAAGGACAAAATGTTACATCTGAACTTTTCATTCACTTATCCTGGTGTTGAGCTGCCGGCTTTGATGTCCCATATTCCCACGGTGGGACTTTCCAAACTGCAGAATTCAGGATGGGACTTTTTCATTTACCCTTCGCTATCAGCAGCTTCACAAGCAAAGCACTGGGATGCCTGATAATTGTTTGTTTAGATCAGTGATTAAGGCTTGAATAGCTTTGCTTAACCATCTGGTATACATGTGAAACACTCAAGCGATGTAGTAGGTCTGGGCACACATAAATGCTCTCTTTGATCTCTTAGGAATTATTTGGTGGTCTCTGTATTTTCTATGTTTGACAATGTAGATGTGTTCAGTAACATTTAATGTTTCTCCCGTCAGATTTCTGAGTTTTGCAGCAGTTTTTCTTTATTTATAGTCGTTTTATTGAAGATTAGCAGTCAGTGGTAAATCTAACCAGTTATTGCCAGTAATTAATAACATTTATTAATAAATTTTTAAAATTGACATTTCTGAAAAGTGAAGCCAATGCAGCATCAATTTCCTATAAACAGATTCTAAATATGAATATGCAAAATTTGGTTAAAAAAACTCAAACAAACAAAAAACCCCCACAGAGTCTTATTTTTTGCATCACACATCAAGATGAACATTTTTAAGCATTAACAATGTTTTCTTTTTGTTTTTTTGTAACTGGAAGTCACCATATTTTGCTGGAGTGCTAACCTTATTAGCCATTGCTAGCAAGTTTAATTAGCAAACTGTATTCATTAACTTTGCATGTGCAGTACACCTAAATTCCAAAATAATAAAATATGAGAATTTCACTTACCAAAACTGAATAATTATGTATTGGATGGACCATAATTACATTAAAAATGCTCCCCTCCAACTACTTTTAGTTACTCCACTTAGCAGCCATGTCCCTAACTCTGGCAGCTAGATGAGTTATTCAGTTCAATACAGTATAATTTATATACTGCCAAATTACAACAACTAATGTCTTGAGGTTATATTAAGGTTATAATACCCTACAATAATACATGCAGTTATTATGAAGGGAGGAACTACTGAGGCTTTGCATACATGTGACCACTAACCACATGACATTAATTTGTTGGCCATTGTGGACATGCAACAACCATAATAACAATGTGAGAGTGAACAAGGCTCCAGTCTCTCAGGCCACAGAAAAAAATCAGACCTGCTTTTTCTGTGGGAATAAAATGAAGCAACATGATTCAAAATGTATCCTGAATCTTCTGCTGTAATTCAAATATTAGTAAACCATATTTCGCTTTCTCTATATGAGGTTTTCATTGTAGTTTTTTGTTTGTTCACATATGTATACATATTAGCATAAAGACTTAAGGATGACATAGATATTAGATTTTCCCTTAAAAAAAAAAGTAGAATGAAAGAAAAATGGATAAAGAGTATTTAGCTGCTGTTTTCACTTTGTTACTTGGCTGTTCTAATGGTCCTTGGTCATTGCATTGAAGCTCAATAAGAAGGGTGTGAAGGGAAATGGACAGGACTTCAGTGACACCAGAGCCACATCTGACACCTGATAAGGAGCTCGAGTGCAGCATGGACACCGGCAGGCGTGGAGCCAAAGACACTCCATGGCGGCACATTCATGATGAGCGCTGAGAGTGCTGAGAGGTGAGAGGCATGTGTGGAAGGGGGAAAGACTGTTGATCTTCACAATAGACTTATCAGAGGTTTGTGTCAAACTTGTGTGAACGATTTTGTCATTAAATTCATTCTGTTAAAAATGTAAGATTGATTGACTGCACTAATGTCTCTCTAAATAATGCACTTTAATAAATATTTAATAGTAATCACTGAAGAAAGCTTGGTTAAATATAAATAAACACAAGTAAAATTGCACCAAGCATGTTACTTAGTGCTTAGACTGCGGTTGCATCCTCCGTGAATCCTGCGCTGATGGTTTTACAGTGTTACCAGTACTCCTCCTTCGGTGGTTGTTTTGACCTGTGCTTATTGATTTTCTCCACAGAGAGAGTCAATGCAGAGATGAGCACTACTGCTGCAGCAAAGAGGGTCAGTAAGTTTACCGGCAAAGGAGGGAGGGAAGGATTTCTGCTTCACACAGAGGAGAAATGAAAGTAAAGATAAAACAAGAAGCAAGGGATATCTCCCAGAGGGAGCAGGTTTATTTCAAAACAGTCCCCTGCTATAACTTCTTACAATATATTAGAAGTTTGCTGTTGAATGTGATGAAGAAATGAATGTAATCACATCTGCGAGTTTAAGCATCTTGCTTTGTAATGTTATTTGTAAAATTGTAAAAATGTTGTAGGGGAAGCATCTTGGAATTGTCTTGTTTCGAGGAAAAAAATACTTACATGCAGTGGGTTATTTTTTGTCATTTAAAGCAAAAAGATCAATGAGGGAAGGCTGAAAAACAGAAGGATTAATCACAGCCAGCGTATGACAGTAAGCAGTACTTTTAGCCTGGTTAACCTATTTAACTTGGAACACTGTGTACAGTAATACACTTGATCAAGTGTGTGAGTAGGCAAGTAAGTAGGTAAGTTTTTCTCTCTGAATAGTTTATATTTTTAATGGGAATGTGTTTTTCTATTGTTTGTTGAGCATCTGAATACTGATCTATGAATAATTTAGGCATAAAAAAAGCATAAAAAATGAACCAATTTGGAGTCAATTAGACACTTTGCAGCCTGTCACAAACACATATGATTTGTTCAGATTTCTTTAGATGATTCTAAAAAAATGCAGAGTTTGACAGGCATGAAATAACAGTTTTGCACCAACAAGGTGAGAGCTATTAGACAAAAACTTTGCATGTCGCAGCATTATGTGCAGTGAAATCACACAATGAAACACTGTCATGGATGGATCTCCCTAGAGTCCAGCCCGCAACATTATTGAAGCAGTATGGGTTCATTTTAACAGGAAACAGAACAAAAGTCAGTCAACATCTAAAGAAGCCTGGAGAACTATTCCTTAAAGAATTGACAAAAAAGATTCCCTAAGAGACTTCAGGCTGCAGTGAAGAATAAATATTGAATTTCGACCTCATTACAATTGTACAAACTCTGTTTTTCTCTTATATACTGTATTTCCTTTTGTTTTTGCACATTCCAATAGACCGCTGCACTTGTTTGCCATTTGAAGGGTGACACAAGACTTTTGTACAGTATATGCTCTTTAAAGGTTTAAAGGTGGAGTAGCTTCTGTGTTAACCACACGGTTCTTACTGTAACATAGCACAGTAAAACCATGTGGGAAAATTAGCCTCTACAGCTTAAATACAGTGTAAATATTTGTTTAAGGTGTTGCTACAGGCAAAGTATATATACTGGCTGAAGTGTGCTTAATGTGCAGAGAGAGTGAAGTAGGTATTAGTTAAGCAGTATAAATTTTTCAACTGTAGTACACGCACTTTGCGTTTGTTTCCAGTATCCTTACTTATACTGACCTCTACTGTTGGCCTCCAGCTTTTACAGCTTTCACAATTACACATCTGCATTGTGATCCAAAAGAAAGAGCTTCATTACGACTGAATAGAAGCTTCTTTCTTGGGGGTTCAGACTATAAGAAAAAAATGTGGGAAGGGTTTAACCAATTAACATCTACCAGGTCAGCGACAAGCAGTGTTTGTATGACTATAGACCAGCTTAATCATTAATATTGTCCCTTTGCTAAAGCACAATGAACTGCCTAATTAATGGAGCGTCCACCATTCTTGGCTGTTACGCTGGTTGACAATAAAAGGCTTTTTGTGGCTCACTAATAAATCAGTAGCCACAGTGATTTAGTGACACTTTAACACAGTGTAACCGTTATATTCCTGTAATGACCACGGTCACATTAGTGATTCCAGCACCTCCTTAGTAAACTGGTTCTGAGAAACTGGCAGTAACCATGAAATCAGGTGTGA